>NW_019394275.1:529215-530169 GCF_000612105.2 Orussus abietinus | reverse complement strand
AATCACGTACTGATGTTTTAAATGACTCCCCAGTGTACACTGTTATATAACTGTTGGGCAAATGTTGCGTTTTCGAAACTAACATGTTATGTAGCATAAAAGTAACATGGAAGTTAGATGTTAGTTATTATTTCCCACTCGGTAAGGTAACATGTTAAGTAACGTGTTATATTAATGTTATAATTTCAGTTACCTTAAAATAATATTAATTTTTCATACATTTAATAAAAAAGATGACGCAATTTTATCAAAAATGATATAATATTTACTTTTAATTATTTTTTGCTACTTGACAATAGTTAGATATTAAATGACAAATCAGACTTTCAATGACATTATGTAATGATAAACTATCTTTGATTTTTTTTATTTTGATTTTTGAGAGTTCTGTCGAATATCATTCTGAATCAATTGAGATCTTTTTATGGTCTTAATTTGTGAATTTCTTGAGAATCCATAGAGTATCTTATCATCTTATTAGTCGAGTTTTATATAACGTTGAACTTGCAATTCTGAATTTAATTTCAAATTTGCTATATTCATTCATATAAGGTGATTGAGAGTACGGTGGTATTATATTTATCTCCGTGATTTTCGTTTGTAAAAACTCACTGTATAAATTGAATGTCGTCTGAGGTTAAATTTGCTGTTAACCTTTGATTTTTAAATATTTCACCGAGTGTTACTACTGTGATTGACTATTTCCTATTTTGAAGTTCCCCAATAAACACTGTTATATAACTGTTGGGTAAATTTTACGTTTTCGAAACTATTATTTCCCACTTGGTAAGGTAACATGTTATGTAACATGTTATGATTTTCATGGAACAACCGTCAAAATGTAGGGAATGAAGAATTATGAAACATGCATTTGGAATTTTTCGAAAAAATTCATTTTTAAGGGGTGAGCCACCCCTTTGAATACTTCTTTTACCCCTTACGCGAGCAGTAATT
>NW_019394275.1:474829-528641 GCF_000612105.2 Orussus abietinus | reverse complement strand
AATAAAAAAGATGACGCAATTTTATCCAAAATTATATAATTTTAAAAAATTGTATTTATCCCAGACCAGAAGGGATACATATTTTGTCTTACAAATGAAATTTTATAAGCATCGCGTTCTTCCTTAGGGCCTTCAAAATCACGTACTGAAGTTTTAAATGACTCAGGGCATTCAGTTTGGGGAAAAGTTTTATAAATATTTTGACGACTCGATATATACAGTAACGCTTTCATAACACCTTAAAGCACTCGGAAAGTGGAGGAAGAGGAACCATTCAATACTGATGATGACATATCTAATACCGCTCCGACGCTTACTTACAACCCGGCCGAATTGGACGAAAAGTCACACAGTTATCAACAATAATCCTTATACATGTCTCGAAAAAGAAAAATGCGGTACTTTTAAAGCATTACTCCTCTCTCTTCGGCCATTCAAATAAGCCTAACATGAAATAGTACGAATGGATGCTTTACCGGCTTCATGTTTGTTAGACTTATCTTACTAAAGTTAGTTTATCTCCCATTCATTTTCTTAATTCATTCATTTTAAATCCTACTTCCATACGTCTTGCGAGCGAATTTCCAAAATGAATCGAGTCTATTTGTCGTGTCGAAACAATATATAACAATGTACATCGATTTGGTATCATTCTTTTCGCCAGTTGAAATCAGTTATTAAGGTGAACGATTTGGAAGATGGTTTTTCAGGATTTTTCAACAGATTCGTCGGTAAGACCGGGTCTGGAAGTAACGTGTCCATTTTCAAAATCGTCCTTGTTGACGGTATTCACTTTGTTCTTGCCTATTCTTTAACAAGCGAGCTCTTTCTTGCCAATTCCCTGGTATAAGTCACGCATCACAGCAGACTGCACAATTTAGATATACAATTCCACGTAATTGCCGGTGAACAGGAATTATTGTTCGAGGGATGAATCGATCTCTGGAAGAACTCGTACAATTTACGACACATTGCTTTCTCATAACTTAAACGACTAATTTATACTACAAAAAAATTAAGCGATGGAAAAATTAAGATTACACAGTCCATTTTATCCTTGTAACGTTAACGAGCGGTTTCTGCACGTTTATTCAAATTTGGACTATTATTCTAAAATATACAAGTTGGAGAATTTTGCTGAAAAGTTGAAGAACGTTTTTTCCAAATAGTTCACATATTATCTCAACAAATAATGGATCGATTGAGTCGAAACAAATTTGGTTTTATGTTAAGAAATTTATTAAACATTTCTTTGTTCAGTAGCGATATTTTACGTATTTTTTGTTTTAATAATCCTAATCTTTGGCATAACGGCAACCTTCTCCACTGTAATAATAAAAATTTCATTTCTTTCAGATGTTCACAAGGCGTGGAATCAGGATAATTATAATATCGGTAATACTTCATTTTTTAAGGTGACATGAAAGGGTCATTCTATATACAGAAAACGTGAAAATATTTCTAAAACTTTTCTCAAAATTGGGTGCATCAAATAATTTGGAATTTCAGCACGTGATTATGGAGACCCTACGGAAGAACGCAATGCTCGTGAAATTTAATTTTTCACAAAAAATATGATCCTGGTTTTAGTGTAGGTCTAGTGTAAAATTTTTTTCTTTGAAAAATAAAATTCCACGTTGTTCTTTAGGGCCTTTCTACTCATGTGCTCAAGTTTCAAATTACTTGGTGCACCCAGTTTGGAGAAAAGTTTTATAAACATTTCGACGTTTTATGTATATAGAATGACCCTTTCACATCACCTTAAGGGGATGTGAAAGAGGCATCCGAAAGCTCAATTGTTCATAAAACTTTTCTACGTCCTGGGTGTCTCAAATCGTTTCATACTTTAAAACTTGAATATGGAGACCCTAAAGTAGGTCCTGAAACTCGGGAAATTTCATTTTTTTTAAACTATTTTTAAAATACCTATAAAGAAATTTGAAAAGAATTGAAATTTCATGAGTTTCAGGACCTTCCTTATATTATCCCTATTCACGTTGTAAAGTTTCAAACTATTCGGTAAGTCGAGTTGGGAGAGAAGTTTCATAAACAAGACCTCTTCGACGCCACTTTCACATCACCTTAAGGTGACATGAAAATGGCGTCAAAGATGTCGGGGTTTATAAACCATTACTTCAACGACCTAGGTTGCCCCAAAATGGTTACGATTACCATACTTGCGATTTTCCGGATTATTGTCTTTTTTTTTCCCCATGGAATAGGGGGAAATAAAGGCCCGCGTTTAGGACTCGTTTTCGGGTGGAAACGTTATGGCTCGGTGTCGCCCTGGAGAACTCGTTGGACGTCACCATGGGGCCAAATTGATGGGACTCGTTCGTGGGTTTGTCCTTCCTTCATCTTTTTTTCTTTTTTCAGCCGGTTTTACGGGTAATATCGGAGCCTTGCCAATAAATTAGCGCGGACACCGTCTTCCTGGGCAGAACTATCCCGCGTCCTCGCCTACGGGGACGCGTTGTTAAACCACGGGGAATTTACCGATAACCTGGACTCCCTTAAGTTATTAGGCTTCCTCGAGTTAGTATATTTCAAGCCGACTAACCCGTCGTACTCGAACGATTCTAGGAGGAAAGACCATTAGCCGATATGTCATCTTCAAGTTCCCGAGAAGCTCTAGGAGTCCCTCACTCTGTTCACTCTCCCGGGTGAAAACGACTTCCTCCTTCGAGAATCGATTTCTATTCGTTTCGCGTGATAAAGAAGAATGCCCCTCGATAGGAAAGAAAACGGCACGCAATGTCGATTTTACATTTGTACACGTCTCGGTGCCCATAAGTACATGTATGTACCAAAGGAACGTTCCGAGAGTGCACTCCCGACCGGCAATCCAATATGGCGGCCTTCCGTCGTGCCTCAACGTCTTAATCCCGGATTTAGAGAATCACTCACATGCGAATCGCCTCATTTCAGAGCTCAACGCTCCTACGTTCTATGACAAAAGCCCCGACATACGACCCTGAAGAGAACAATCCCTCGAGATCTCCGAGCGAAACTAACCGGTGCATAGGACGATATATACAATGCACCGGTTTTAGTAACCCCGCGTGTATACGCGCTAACCTCGTTTAAGGGGATGTGAAAGTCCCATCTGAGCGGGGAATCGTTCATGAAGCTTTCCTTCAAGCTGAGCCTATCGAATAATTACACACCTTACACCGTTAATATGGAGGCCATAAGGTCCTGCCGCCCATGAAATATGATTTTTATTTCTTAAAAATCGTAAAAATGTGTATAAACAAATTTTTCTTTAAGACTGAAATTTCTTGGGTTCGGAACCTTTCTTATTGTCTCTACATTCGCATTGTTAGGTTTCATACTTAAGGTGAACCTTAAGGTGAAGTGAAACACGTCGAAGAACTTGATCGACGTCGATAAAGAAGATTTTTCTAAATGCCTACGTTAACGATGTTCGTTTGTATATTGACAGCTGTGTCGAATTATTGTATATGTATTGTATATAAAATATATATGGGCTGAGTTACAAATTCTTTTGAAAAAATCCAAATTTTCAATGTGTCAGGACAATTCTTAGATTATCAAGAGTGATGTGTCAAAGTTTCGGACAGTTTGGTCTCATACCCTTAAAAGAAAGTGTTGTATTCGAATCGACTGATTTGAAGGAGGTTTCACTTCACCTTAACCCCTGAAACCGCCGAATATTCGGTTTCGCTTATTGGCCGGCTCGTGCCGGGAGTAAAAAAGGAACGAAATGGTCCTCGGCAGGTTTTCTCTCTGTTTCTCTTCTCGGTCGCGTTCCACATTTCAGAACGACGAACCGCGTCGCGATGCCGATCGTAGATGGCCTTGACGCATGCGGTCGCAGCAATGTCGCATTGTCCTTTAAGGTGGTCAGCAGGGAAAGATGAGCATTTAAATTGGCAGTTAAATCCCGAGCCAAGAGATCGCAAAAGAAATGTTGCTCGGAAATGCGCAGCGGAATTGCGACGCAACGTCATAACGACGCAGCGGCGCGCCGCGACGCCGCGGCGTCGCATTATCGTAGCGATGCGTCGTTGCAACATAGTGTCGCTCTTTGTAACAATGCGACATGGAAACGTAACGTCGCAATAAAACAAAATGGCTGAAAAAGATGTGCAGGGAGGAAGGACGTCGAGTGTCAGACTAAGCGCGGCGCGTCGAGGTTAATAAATCAACAAAAACTGCAATTTAACCTTCATTCAAATCAGCACTAATTCATATTGGTTATTCATAACAGGGGAAAAAAAGGAAAATCCATTGAAAGGAAGAAACATTTCTTTGAACGGCACCGGAGAAATATTTTTGTTAATTGGATAAATAATTATTTAACGCCAATGAACTACAAATCAATTGTCACAATTCCGAAGAGATGGTGCACCCAATTTATTCCAGTTCATTTAAGTCTGATTCCTTTAATTAAGATAACATTTCTTCGGTTTAATGAATTTTTCGTTTGTTGTCAACGTAGTCGGAACAATTAAAAATTCATATTTTTTTTCTAATCGCTTTTTTTTTTCAAAATTTCTTAGAGATTCGTTGGTCCGCTTCCGTTTGAATGAAATTTAATAACTTATTTTCGACCTATTTCATCCTCGACGCGTTGACGCGCCGCGCTCTGCGTGACACTATGTCGCAGCGCCGCGACGTCGCACCTACCTACGATGCGCAGCGTCGCTTGTCTCGGATGGACGACGTCCTTCGACTGAGTATACAACCGTGAGCTCAACTTAACGCAAGTGTCGTGAAAATATAGACTGACGTCGTAAAACGCGCTCGTTAAAGAAAAATCGTTTAAGTAAACGGCGAACTTCACGCGCGCAATGCCAATTGACGTTATTCATTAGTTTGCTACTAATGGAATCGCCGAGGACAAAGTGGCCTTCGGAGGGAGGGGGTTTCATTTTTCAAGGGCGATGCACTATTCACTCGGATAAGAGTTGAAATGAATGATTACGCAAATGACTCGTTTAAGGGGTTACACCACTTTGACCCACCCAAAAATTACGGTCTTTCAAGAATTTTTTTTTAAGAATTAAAACGTTTTTATCCAAATTAAAGCACAGTAAGGTATTATACTACTATTAAACAACAAAATATATTTTTTGTAGCGAAATACGTAGCCGTTTTCAAAAATATGCATTTTTCACAAAATCGCATCGATTTGAAAGGAAAGATACGTATTTTGCCCTAAATTTCGTTAATTAATGTTGCGTAAAAAGCGCGAATATCAATACATTGAAAAAAACCATACGTACTTCGCTAGATAAACATGTCACGAATAAAATAAAAAAAAGAATCAAGACGATCGATTGAAAATTGACGGAGCTAGAGTGCCCACCGATTGTTAAAATGCAGTTTTAAGAAAAACGCGTTTGAAGTACAAACGCGTAAAATAAACGCGTAAACATTTTTTTGATTTTTTGAAAATTTCAAAGTGGTATGACCCCTTAAGGGAGTATCGTTTCATTTTTCAAGGGTCTCATCCATCAAGGGGGTACCGTTTCATTTTTCAAGGGTCTCATCCATCAAAGACGTATCGTCTCATTTTTTAAGGGTCTCATGCATTAAGGGGGTACCGTCTCATTTTTAAAATGGGAGATTTCCCGAAAATTTCCAGCATCGAAACACCCAATTCCTCGAGTAACACGTTTAAGGGGTTACCGTTTCATTTTTCAAAGGTCTCATTCATCAAGGGGGTATCGTCTCATTTTTCAACGGGGGTTTCCTCTCATCTTTTAAGGCCGTGAATTTAAGGGTGAGATGTGCTTGGCTTGCAGGTCGGTGGCGGCCGAAAACGAAGGTGATTACTGAGATAGGAGGCTCGGGAGGTGGAGGATCGGTTCGGGCGAGTTTAGGCTACGAGATGAAGAAAGTGCGGTAGGGTCGATACGAAATCGCGGCTCCGGATGATGCCCGAGATCCACCGCTCGGACTCGTTGAGGTCCACCTTGGAGGCTGGACGGGAACGCAGAATGCCGGCCGAGATTTCCGCGGCTGCCGCACCGGCTGGCAAGACCCCCGAGAGGAGCGTCTCCTTCAATCGGGACGTCCACGTCAAGAGGATCGGTGAGTCCAACGCAATCGCACACCGTAAACCTCGCGAGAGCACTTCGCTTCCGATCAATCATGTCCCCAAAAATGAGTAAACAATTTACGACCCATCATTGCAAGGAAACTTCATTTCTAACATTAAGGTGATGTGAAAGTGCCGTCGAAGAGGTTTTGTTTATGAAACTTTTCTCCCAACTCGGTTTACCGAATGGTTTGACACTTTACAACGTGAATGGGGATACTATAAGGAAGGTCCTGAAACTCATGAAATTTCAATTCCTTTCAAATTTGTTTATAGGTATTTTAAAAATATTTTATAANAGTGGAATAAATTTCGCGGCGTATTTCGCACCACCTTAACATTTCGCGTGTATGAAAGAGTACACGCCTCTGATCTGCCACATGTGGAATATTTTTGAATTTTTTGAAAATGGAATACCACAGTGTCCAAAATGGCGTAATTGCAAATAGAGGGTAACTTAATGTTAGTTTCTCGAAGTGGATTAAATTTCGCGGCGTATTTCGTACCACCTTAACATTTCCCGTGTATGAAAGAGTACACGCCTCTGATCTCCCACACGTGGGATATTTTTGAATTTTTTGAAAATGGAATACCACAGTGTCCAAAATGGCGTAATTGGAAATAGAGGGTAACTTAATGTTAGTTTCTCGAAGTGGATTAAATTTCGCGGCGTATTTCGTACCACCTTAACATTTCCCGTGTATGAAAGAGTACACGCCTCTGATCTCCCACACGTGGGATATTTTTGAATTTTTTGAAAATGGAATACCACAGTGTCCAAAATGGCGTAATTGGAAATAGAGGGTAACTTAATGTTAGTTTCTCGAAGTGGATTAAATTTCGCGGCGTATTTCGCACCACCTTAACATTTCCCGTGTATGAAAGAGTACACGCCTCTGATCTCCCACATGTGGAATATTTTTGAATTTTTTGAAAATCAAATGTCTCAGGGTCCAAAATGGCGTAATTGCAAATAGAGGGTAACTTAATGTTAGTTTCTCGTTGTGGATTAAATTTCGCGGCGTATTTCGCATTTCCCGTGTATGAAAGAGTACACGCCTCTGATCTCCCACATGTGGAATATTTTTCCCCTGCATATTCATAGGTTAGAATACGTGGATGCTGCGCGAGTAGGTGACGAAGGACGCGCAGGTTGTTAAAAAGTCAGCGTGGGACGGCAAAGACATTGGCATGCATTAACTCGATCGTTGCATAAGGATCTCTATAAAGCATGATGGCACCTACGCGGGGCACCGTAAAAAGTTGCGTGCCGCATCTAGGAACGATTTGTCGAGCAACGTCCTCGACCGAGAAATCCACCGTGACGGTTAAGCGATTTCCCGTGTCGAGTCACAACGGCGCTCCTAGGATGAATATCGAGACAGGAAATCATTTAACAAAGAGCGACTCGATGCTAGTAAAAAAGTGCCCCGAACGAACTAAACGCATTTTCGAAACTTACTCCCGATAAAATAATAATGTGAAGCACCCTTCAAAACAGTCGATACGTATACAACACTTTTTTTCAAGGGTATTAGACCAAACTGTCCGAAACTTTTTCTTTATAATTATTGTACGAAAACGACAGGTGGAGTACGCCATTTGGTACAATACCCAATATAATTCGACACGGCTGTCGATATAAAAACCAACGTCCGCAACGTAGGCATTTAGAAAAATCTTCTTTATCGACGTCGATCAAGTTCCTCGACGTGTTTCACTTCACCTTAAGAGATCTTATTCGTATCCGTAAATGGAATTCGTCAAGATTGGACTATCCAGATTAATCACCCTTAAGGGGACATGAAATGTTCATTATATGTATATATAAAACGTCCAATTAATTATATAACTATTTTTCAAATCGGGCTTACCGAACAATTTGAATCTTTAACACGTGATTGCGAAGGTCCTAATAAAGGTCTTGAAACTCGGGAATCATTTTCTTTTTGGTTCCTGTCCGGGATAAACGCAATCTTTTGTCGAGATGTGAAATTTCGATAGTCTCGAGACCTTCGTTGGGACCTCCATGAACACGTGGCAAAGTTTCAAATGATTCGGTGCACCCTGTTACAAATATTTTGACGTCTCGATAGATTCAGAGCAACTCTTTCGTACCACCTTAAAACGCTCGGGCAGAGCCGATTTTTTTTATTTTTATCGGGAACGGCTTTGGAGCCGATCGCGACCCGAGGTCGCGTACGTGTGCATTAGCGAGGCGAAGAACCAACGAGGCTCTCCTGCACGTCCGGTCGATAATGCAGTGACACAATGACTGGTTGCAGACGAGCAGGGGAATATGAATGGCCAGTAAAGCGGAGCCACTATCGCGAGTGTGGCGTTTGTATTATTTTATAGTGGCATCCGCCGGGTTTACGAGCGCGGTTACGTAGACTCCCGCAGTGGGCGCGAGGTTCGCTTTTCTCCCGCGAGGAGGCGTCCTCGTAGGAATGCGCGTAATGCCCTAATGGCGTCGATCTAGTGGCGCCTCCAACCTTTCCCGAAGGAGTTAGGAACGGCTACCAGTCACCGCGCGATCGGGCTCCCTCGGTTGGAAATAAGGAAAAAAGAAGGAAATAAGAAGATAGAACCCCGAGGATTGTTTCTGGGAATCCGCAGGATATCCGAGAATGCGCCTCGCTTCCTGTTGGGAACTGCACACCCAGGGCGTTCCCTCTTGTTTGCCTTTTCCAGAGCGCCTCGTCAATTCGGACGTATACCTAGGAGTACTGCCGAGAGAGGGCGGGTTAGGATTTCTTCCTTTACGTTTATGCCTGGGCCGTTAGACCACGGTTTTATACAAGGGGATGACACTGCCATATATTGGGGTGTAACGCTTATGCACTACCGCCATATTTTTCGCGAACTAAATTATTTGGCGGGCTATTCAAATTCATTTATTAAACGAAGGGATATTTTCGGGATTTAAAAAGTACTCTCGATGATTAAAACAGACGTTCCTTAAACTGACACACACAAATGTAAGAAAACAGTATATTAAACATAAAAGAAGTAACAAAAGTGTCAGGGGCACAACGCCTGTTTTGAATCACTGTAAGAACTGAAATAATTACATTAGACATTAGTTAAAAGGTAAAATATTGATTAAGATAAAACATCACAAACTCACGTTCGGGATTTAATACCCGAGGTAATCGAAACTTGTAAAAATATTGCCACTAATCGAGGTTAGGTTCACTTTGGTTCACTCGTCCCGACTATTTTCATGCGCATCTACGCTGCGCCTCCTGGAGTCTCTTGCTATTGGTTAGAATATTTTTTTTCTCCGTTCTCTTTCTATTAGAGTGAGAAGTCACGACACTAGCGCCGTCTTTGCTTGGAGTAGGTGAACTAACTTAATATTTTCTGGTAGGCCCCCCTGTTTTTCCAGGCCGTTAGGGAAACTTTTAACCGCCAGAGTCGTTGCAGTCTGGGTAGGTGCTGTAGACATAACCTCAATAAGAGAAACATTACTTACCGGCGATTAAATGTTACAAATCGGACATTTGCGATGGCAAAAGTGTGAATATCCCGATAAATAAGGCGCAGACCTTACGTGGCCGCGTAACGAAGTCTCGTCTCGAGCCACGGAGACGAGAAAAGGTAAGAGATGCGACTCGTCGGTTCGTGCCGGGTCGGGGGTCCGCAGCGACCTCTGCGCGGGGCTCGTCGGAACCTGAAACGCCTCGCAGATCTCCCGTCGGATTAATCCGTGCGCCACCTTATAGATCCGGAGTGAAGTTAGGACGGGCGCGGCCGGGTGCGTCCTTAACGTCCCTCGTCCTTTCGCCGCGAGGAGTCGCTAGTGGCGAGTCGCCGTCGCGATAGCCACGGGCTAAGTTATGGGCGAGACGGGCGACGTTATCGCGCGGAATCTAGTTGCGCGCGGATCTAAGCAGGACCTTGTTTCCCAGGCCGGAGAGGAGACGAGACGGTTCCGAAAAATGTCGCCCCGCGCTACGGTTCCACTTATATATACGCGAGCTGCGCATCCCACGGCCGTGGAGCGCGTAATATCTTGACGAATATATAGTCCACCGTGGTAGCAACGATCTCAACACTTACTCCGCAGTCCCCGGAATTAGTCCACGCGCGAGGGGAAAGTGGAACTGCCTCGCGCGGCGAGCCGCGGCTAACTTACGGGATTAGCGCGCCCACCTCGGAACTTTAACACCCTCCTAATCCTTCCCTACGCGCGTGGGAACCTTCGAAAACACACCGACGGTTTCCTCTCGAGTGAGTTTGACGACCGCCGATCGCACTTTCGGATCAACGACCGTTCGGCCCGTAAAAAACGGATTTTTGCCCGCCGAGTTGCCTGCCTGATGACACGGGAATGCGGCACGGACGCGTTCCTCGATTCGCGGGTGAACGTTAACCCTCGGCTTGGTTGCAAAAAACTCCGCCCGGGCGCGCGTCGGAATTCTCGTTAGTATTTTTGGCCTTGACGTGGAAAGAAAAAAGAAAAAGAAAGTAAGAAAGAGCGACTGACGTCGGCGCTCGGGTCGGGGGCAGATAAAAAGTGGAGTTCGCTCCGACGCGAATAAGCTGCGGGGACGAGATGCGATCGCAAAGGTTTCATAAAGAAGATCTCTTTGACGCCCCTTTCGTATCCCCTTAAAAGGAACTAATATACGATTTGAGGTTTGTATATCATTCAGATGAATCAAAAAATCCAGTCAGTATGTTCTTCGGGTGAGGATTCGTAACCTCGACACAATAGGGTACTTCCCTACGGGAGTTCCTAACCTAAAGTCCCTTCGGATGGCTCGTTTTATCCGCGCGGCCGATAAACGATCGTACTTGGGGTAGCTCGATATAAAAGTGTCCCTCGGTTAGCGAGCCCCGTCTTTAGGATAGCAGTAAAATAAATTATTGGCGAATACAGCAAAGAACCTGCCGCCAACATCAACGGAGGTTAGAGCGGTCCGCGCGACTCGCTAATTTGTATTCCCCATAACCTACGCGCATTTCGCCTATAACTCCTACACATTTCTCCGCATTTATAGCACGGAAAGTCTCGCTTCTCTTAAACGTTACGATTGCAAGGCCTTAAGGTGATATGGAAGAGTCAGCATATGCATATATGTACATCTGAGGTCAAGTCGTTCCTGAAAGTATTCCCCGAATTGGGTGGTACCGATTAGTTCGACATTTTGCCACGTGAATGTGGAGGCCCTAAGGTAGGCCCTTACACCCGTGAAATTTCTTTTTTTATGCAAAATTTATTTATTCATCCTGGACTAGAACCAACGGCGCGTTTTTGTCGCTTAGAACCAGCGTCGTACGCTTTTGACGTTTTACGCTCTTTGAAGGATTATAATCGATAAATGAAGAGTTTATACCTTGAGTTAATTTACGGCTGTACCCTACAGATAGTACTTGAATTCAGAATTTTATTTCAACAGATTGACCTTGACAGCTAGGAAAATTCAGAGCCTCCCAGAACCTCGAGAACGTGAGAATGGTCATTTTCGGAATTTCTTTATTTTCTTTCAACCGTTCTGGTTTTTGTAAAAAATAAAAAAAGTGGCACAAACATCTACATCACGAAAACGTTCCAATAGGCCTGTTCATTTTGTTTGTGCCTCAAATTGGATTCCAGGTTCACACCACCCATCGGTCATCCTGCATTTGCTCGTCCACGACATGCGCGCTCTCGTTATTAGAGATGGAGGAAGAGGGAGAACGAGTGCGTGCAAATATGCGTTTTCGCTCCGCCCCGCGTGCGGAATTCTCGCCTACCTCCTCTGCGGCCTCTTTCTCGCTTCGCGTTATCGCGTCGGCAGAAAAAGCCCCACCACGTGCGTGTCCCGTGAATAAATGCCACCCTCCACCCTGGGCCATCATTAACCTCCCCGTGAGGGCCTTGTCGCGTCTGAAAAATTGGGCCAAACCGCGAATTCCCTTTTCCAATTAGCCGCTACGCTCTTAGGAGATGCGCAGAGGTTGCCAGGAATTCGGCGGCTGCCGAGGCGGTCCAGGAATCTTGCCGCGAGGGACCGTGTCGGAATCTTGGGATTTAACTATCAACGATCAATCCGCTTCCAGCCGCTAATCGCATCTCCCGGCGAGAAATCCAGATACCTAATTAGGGACTCGTTCTTGTTTTTCGGAGCCGTTTGCGAGATGTACACGTAAGGGAAGTAGAATTACCTGGATTAAGGTGAAGTGAAACCCCCTTCAAATCAGTCGATTTGAATACACTTTTTTTTAAGGGTATTAGACCAAACTGCCAGAAACTTTGACACATCTAAGAATTGTCCTGACATTGAAAATTTGGATTTTTCAACGTCGATCAAGTTCCTCGACGTGTTTCACTTCACCTTAATCGGTTAATAGGGCAGTTCTTAACCGTACCGTGAACAACTTCCAACGGATTTTCTTTTGTAACTTTAAGCTGATACGATGGGGCCATTCTATATACATAAATCGTGACAATATTTATAAAACTTGTCTCCAAACTGGGTGCACCCAATAATTTCATACTTTGCCACGTGATCATGAAGGCCCTAAGGAATAACGCGATGGTCGTGAAATATCATTTTTGAAAAAAAAAAGATTTTTTTTCATTTACCCTACGCTAGAATTCACAAATCACATTTTGTGGCGAAAAATGAAATTTCTCGAGTCTCAAGACCTTCGTTAGGACCTCCATAATCACGTGGTGAAATTGAATTGAATATTTAGATGCACCATATTTTGAGATAAGTTTTATATTTTCACATTTTATGTATACAGAATGACTTTTTGGTGTCACCTTAATGTTCTTATTTTTCTATGCTAGGGTTCAGGCTCCTGTGGAGGCTCTGGAAGTCCGACTGGAGGCAACACCTGGGGCTCGCGAACCTCGGGGGCGTGGGTCGAGCCCTGGGTCAACCTCTGACCCCTCTTCCTCTCTGCCTTATCCGCGGCCTTACCGGCCGTCCTTACTCCCGTTACTCGGACCTGGCTTCCGCTGCTCGGTCCTTTTTCGCCTTCTTTCGGCCCCGTTTCCCCCAGGGTGCCGGCGCACCTGCTGCCTCCACCACGGACACCTTGTAGCTCACGAGGGCCGAGCGTCAGCCTCGGATTGCCTCGCCGGTTTAATTGAACATAAATTGTTCATAAGGCTCGGGCACGGAGCGGAGCTTTTAAAAGGACTATCTTACGAGCTATCGCTCCTTCCCTCTCGCCCTGGACCCCTCTCTCGCTTCCACTCGGTCTTGCTTCACCGCGTCGAGGAGCCGGAGGTATCCCGAGGCATCCGGACCCTCGTTCCGATGGCTTCGGTGTTCCAGAGAGCTCCATTCGCGGCCAGTTAATGACGAGAGGACGAGTAAACGCGGATTCGACCTCCTGCCAAGTGGCGCCTCCTCGAGGTTGGGCCCCTTCGAGGTCGACGATCGTCGAGGTGGAGGTCTGGCTATTGATGATCGCCGGACCTACGCGGGACTTCACCTTTTTCCTACAAACGTTTGCCGGGATATGACGGTGGTTTAATTCATGGCCCAGTAATAAGTTCGATCATCCGGGTGACGTGTTGCACGATGAACAACCTCGTGGAGATTAGGCCTTCCCAACCGACAACCTCCCACGTCTGGATAAACCCCTTCTACACAACGTTACATACTCCTCCCTACTCGCCAGCTTCGGGAACAAATGTTCCTCCAGCGCAGCTCAGCCAAAAGAAAAAGGGAAAAGAGAGATAAAAGTAGAACCCTACTCACGTCGAGGCGAGGCGAGTCGATTACAGGATCGCTACCCGTAAACGACGCGTCCTCGACGTCTCGGCGGCGCTAATGACTGCGACGACGTCGGGGACCCACCACGACGTCCCTTTCTAGAAACGCGAATTTCGCTACGCTGCCTTGCCGGCAGTTTGCCTTCGACCGGGTCTCCAGCTCCGACCGACAGCTCCATCAAAGCTGGTTAGCACTCCCGATGGCCGCCAAGTCCCGAGTCGCTGATAAAAGCCCGGAGTGACAATCACCAGGGCAAGGGACCAGCTCGTTCCACTCCCATTGCGGATTCACGGCGTCCGTTAATTACCCCGACGCGTCTCTGACGCTGACATAGCTAATGACTCGGCTGACGGAACGGACCCTCCACGGCGTTCCTTTTCCGAGGCCACGAGGTTTCGTCGCGGCCACGATGATGGGGTTCGCGTCGATGTTGCCTCCGAGTGGGTTAGCTCCTCTTCTGACAGCAATGCCCTCGCTCGATAGCTCCATCGGAGCTGACAGACCGGTCAGGAGTTCTGACTGACAGCGGCTCCGAGATCACCATCGAGCCTGACACCGACAATCAAGAGATTCCCCCAGCTCCCAGAAGGACGACCCCAGGATCCCGCGAGCCAGCTGATGCCTAGGTTAGTGATAAGCAAAGTCGGTCCTGGACTTACCTGGGAGACCTGGTATCGCACTTTTTAATCGGCGATATGCAAGACCAAGACCAGGACCAAGACTTTGCTCATCACCAGCATCAGCGATCCGTAGTAACCTGGCCAAATTTTGCCGTGGTGCTTTTATCGTCGTCCATGTTAGGGTCGGTGGGGTCGTTTCCAGACTTGTTGGGCAAAACCACGTCCCTGGTACCCCGGTAATCGCTTCTATGTACCCACGACCTCCCGGGAGGTCCCTCGCTTGAAACGCGAATTTCTTGGGGCCACTCCCGTCGACGGGGCCCATCTTCGAGGCGATCCACCTCCCTGCATCCTGTCCTCTCGTGGCTCCCGATGATCGACATGTGCGTGCTCGCTGGAGCCACGCACTCGTGCACATCTCGGGCAAATAATGGATATTAGCCGATGCCTTACGAGTCGATAATTGGCCCTGGTGCACGGACCGCACGCTCGGCGTTTCGACCCCGTCGACACAAAGATGCGCCCGATGCGCCGATACGATGCATCCCTGCTCGGCGTGTAACTCTTCCTCGAGAGTGGCGCATCGCATTTCCCTCGGAGTACGTGCACCGCGTGCTAATATCGGCATCTCGGCTCGATGCAACCGCGATGGGATGTGCTGGTGCTACGACGGCGCAATGGATCTCGCAAATGATCGACCTCTGGGTGGAAGATCGATCGGCATGGTCGACCTGGGGTGAGAACCCCACGTTTAGCGCGAGAGGCCGTCGTTCCCGTTCCTTTTCAGGCTGGATTTAGGAGAGGCACGTCTTCTCCGTTCGAGATATCGCGCCAGGTCGCTCGTTCCTCCTTTCGAGACGAGAAACGACTCCCGAATGGCTCGTTTAATTTTTTTTCTCTCTCTCGACGAGAAGTGCCCAAGGTCTCCCGAGGTGTCCAACACCGACCTCGTTCCCCACGTTCCGTATACTGAGAGAAAGGGTTGACTGTAGGTGATACGATAGAGTCACATGTACATACCAAACATTCGAGATACTCTCAAACTTCTCCAAATTCGGTGCTAACCAAAGAGTTCAGTCATATCAACCAAATAGTTGGTTGTTCATGTAATGAACCATATTCTATGATCGAGCGAAGAATAATGTTATTGCTTCAACTAAATATTTCTTTTGCGGGTGGAGGAACAAAATTCAAGGAACGTTCCTTCCGTTTCAGGACGTGGCACCCCGAGGGTGACAGCAGCGCTCGTAGGAGATGGGGAGGGCAGGTTGATAGCAACCCCAGTGCACAAGGAGAGCATCACCTCCAGGAGCAAGGAAGACCTAGCCCAGGAGGCAGCCCTGGTGTTGCAGCAGGCCGGAAGTCTGCGTTGCATCGTGCAGGACGAGAAATCCCTCCCCGGGAGGTTCAGCACATTACCTGCCAGGAAGGAAAAAAAGCGTCCCGACCTACCTTTGAAGGTACCTCGCCGCAGGAGCGAGGAAATTGGAGTGACCACCGATGAGCTGGTAGGACTCCCACGACCAAAAAAGAAGGCCCTGGAGAGGAGCGTCAGCGATGCCACCCCGAAGAAGCTGAAGGGTCCGCTGTCAAGGCTCTTCTCCCCAAAATCCGAACGCAAAGCAAAGCCAGTGAGCAGAAGTGCGAGCGACGCGAGTCGCCCCCAAAGGAAGAGGAGCGGCTCCGAGAGCGAGGGATCCCACCTGGGTGGCGTGAGGGCGAAGAAACAGTTGTCGCCGATCATCGAGGCATCGCCAAGGGTAGACGAAGCTGGCCAGCAGAAGCAGCCGTTCGATTTTGGGGCCAACGAGCCTGGAACGACCCTGGTGAGCCAGAGAGTGGAGGAGAGGAGCGAGTCGGTGCTGGAGGAGGTCTGTGCTACCAGGTCGCCGAGGTCCCAGAAGAAGAGCCCGAGCCATCAGGAAGTCGAAACCGAGGGTGGGAAGGACAGGGAAGGTGAAGAGACCCGGCAGAAGGGTGCGGCTTCACCAGCTAGGCCAGACGTCGACGAGGTGGACAGGGTCGGCGGGGACATGCTGCACAGCAGCAGGTTCGACCGCCGTGCAGAGGAATCCACCATTCACAAGATGATCCACCGACTGTCTACCGACCGGTCACCACCACCCCAACTGACCAGGACCATGGTCTCCCCTAGTCCGGGATTTGGACACAACAACAACCGGCCGTTTTCCTATACCCAGCCTAACGAGTCCACCTCGCCGCATCCTCAGCCTCAGACTGGGGTGATTTACGCACAGGTGCAGCTGGGCAAGAAGAAGGCCCAGAGGAGCCACTCTGACAGCGACGAAGGCCTAGGGTTGGAGAGGAAGGATTCCTCCAGGGAGAACAGTCCTGCCGAGAAGGACTACCGCAGGACGGACTTCGCGTATGGTACCGAACTGAGGCGCAACAACGAGATCAACAGCTTCAAGTCCCGCTATGACCAGGACAGAAAGAACGTAACGCATTTTGGGGACTTCTGCGGCACCAAGGAGTTCCCTCCGAATAGGACCGTGGACCCGAAAAGGATGCACGAGTTCGAGACCATCGACAGGCACCTCTTCGAGAAGCCAGAGAAGTACACGTCCACTGTCTTCGTGGATGCTTCGAGTAGGGGAAAGGTTGACGGGGTAGATGCTGCAGGGAGACCTGGTGAAAGAGGGGTTTCCAACAAGACGAGCGAACTCAGCGCCAGGAGGGACCTCCTGGAGTCTAGGATCAAGTCCAGGCTGTTGGCAGACGAGATGTTCGCCGCCAAGAGCAACGGCACCACCGGGCTCCCGAAGAAGGTGGAGCACGAGATCATCGACAAGCCCATCGTCCCTTCTCCGGTCATCCCAAATCGCGTGTCCTCGCCTAAGCGGTACACCGATACCTACATCACGGAGACGAGGACCAACAGCAACGGGGAGAAGTACATCTTCGAGAAGGAGATCCACGAGGACAACGGCAAGGTCTACGGTTTCGAGAAGAAGATCACCAACAAAATACCAGCGGATACGTACATAGACCCGAAACCTAGGGACGGGTACACAGTCGAGACCAGGACGGACAAGTACGGGGACAAGTACCTGGTGGAGACGCGCACCCACCAGAGCTACACCGACGACTTCAAGCCGTTTCTCAGCGACCGGTCGAGGACCAGCCCGGAGGAGAGGTTCCAGTCAAGGGGAAAGACGTCCTATCACATGGAAGAGGCACCAGCTCGCTCCAGGATCGAGACCAAGGACCTCCGCGAGGCCTCGCCCATCGTCGCCAAGAAGATCTACGAGCACAAGTTCTCCAGGAGCGAGGACTTCCTGGACCGCGAGTCCAAGCCCCCAAGGGAACCCCACTTTCCAAAGACCAAGAAGAACTTCGAGTCCATCCGCGGCATGAGCAAGTCCACCCAACGGCTGGACGAGATCGGAGAAAACTCTCGAGTCAGGGCGCTGAGGTCAGAGTACGTCTCCAGGTCCCACGAGAACCTCAGCAGCGCCGACTACGCCAACATCGGGGACCTGCACCTGCCAGCTGGGAGCTCATCTCCGATCTCGCCCAAACAAAGACCACATCGCCTGGAAGACAACCCCAGAGATCAGCCCATCGACGACTACGACACGGACATCTCGCAGATGACCAACAGCCAGCTGGAGTCCAACTACTTCAAGGAGACTAGAACAACGCAGAGGTACTCGACCAGCAAGAGGGCCCTACACGACGACTACGACAGTTCACCACCGAGGCTGAAATCCGACCGACCTGGGTATGGATCCAGCAGATACGACTCCGACACCACCGCCAGGGACTCCATCCGCCGCGAGGCGCGCTACCAGGACGACCCCTCCAGGGTCAGGAAGAATCTGCACGCGCCCGCGGAGGAGGACCCTAAGAAACCTCTGAGGAGGTCTCGCAACCACCTGGACTACTTCGACGATTCCGATGCCAGAGACAGCCCTCGCGGGAACTCCACCAAGAGCCGGCTGGAGACCTTCGACGAGAGCCCTGCCGGCACTCCCAGGGTCTACCATCACGAGAGCAAGATCCGCCACACGCGGCACGAGACCCGGGGCTACACCGAACGTCGTCACCGGGAAACCAGGCTCAGCGACCCTGATCGCAAGGACAGGCTCGCGGATTCTGGGATCGAGAACGACTATAGGCGCGACTCCCAGGAGGCCGATCGCAGGGAGAACCTCGAGTCCGAGGACGAGGGCTTTGTCACAATGCGCTTCATCAAGCACGAGCGCAGACACACCGACAGGAACATGAGCAGTCCTGGGGAGAAGCGAAAGTACGACAAGTACGCCACCAACAGCGGAAAACCTGCGCCGCTGACCTCCAAGCCACCCACTGGGTTGATGGCTGGTGACAAGAAGTACGAGAAGAAGGCTGCCAAGAAGAGCGGCACCATGAGCAAGGTCAAGCAGCTCTTCTCCAAGAAGGAGAAGAAGGTCAAGGAGGAGAAGAGCAAGAGGGGCAGACCTGGGAGCAACGGCGCTCTCACCGATGACGAGGTCACCATGAGGTACCGCGAGTATCGTGGGGATCAGCTCAGGAGCGCCAAAAGCGCCAGGGACCTCGACAGCGACATCAACAGGGTGAGTCCTTATTCCATACCAACATTTAAGCGATCCAGAATTCCGCAAATTATTCGAAATGTTCGTCAAAGTTCAGGTATTCATTTTTGCATGACCTCACAAACCTGCAAGTGGCGATTAAGGGGACCTTAAAAATTAGTCGTTCAATGAAACTTCTCCGAACTGGACGTGCCGAATAGTTCCAAACTATGCAGGCTACAAAGAAGGTCATCAAATTTCATTTCTTATAACACATATTAAAGATGCCTATGAAGAATGTAAAAAACAAAAATTGAACTTTCCTGAGTGTCAGGACCTTCCTTGGCTACCTCTATATTTCCGTTGTAGGGTGTGAAACGATTCGGTACACCCAATTCCGACAAGTCTCATGAAAGATCGACTTCGCAGGCACCACTTATTCACCTGGAAATGAATCAAGGTCCTGGTTATCTCCTCGTAGAATCGGTGACGAATTTCGTCGGGCCCAAAACGTTTCCTCGCGTCCGTTTTCGTCACGGCCCAAATACGGCGCGGTAAGGACGCGACTCGTTCCCTCGGTACCAGGGTCGATCCTCGAATCTGTCGTCTTAGTTTCCGAGGATCGAGGTCCTTCAACCTGCTCCTTTGCGTGGAAATGACGTCAGGCTTAACTGTTCGCCGGCGTATCCCGATACGGCGATATACGGCGATTCGAGCCGGCACCAAAATGGCGACCGGATTACGCGCCCACGTCGCCGGTCTCCTTTTCGGTGGACTTATCAGGGTAACAAACTCGATACAAACCGCCTCGTCCTCATTGATTATTCAGACCGTCGACTCGCGTGGGCCCCGCTGCTCGATAGGCCCTTATTGCCGATTTTCAACGTCCGATCCGGGAAATTATAAGATTACTCGATCATCATCAGATCATTCGTCCCTTCATTCCTTTCATTTTTCGATGGTCGATTTATCAACGTTCGATCCGCGAAATTACAAGATCGATCCCCTTAAGGCCTGAATTTTCTTTCGCCGGGGATTTCTAGGCAGAACCGAGCCGTCAGGATGAAATATCGCTTCCAGATCTGGATTTCAATTACCCCAGCAATCCGCCATTGTCGGGGAGCGAAAATGTTTGGCGGGCAAACACCCACGGGGCACACGATCTCACGCAAGTAATGGACCCCTCGATCTCACGGTTGGATCGTGAGGTCGATTGCTCAACGGTATCGAGAGAGAGAGAGAATAGCAGGTGGTTCGATATCGCGCAACGAATTGGTCAAGTGGCATTTAAATTTTAATCCACCTCCACCGTGCCCGAGAGCGGACCAACGCCCACGTGGCCATTCGCTCGATTCGCGTAAACGAGGGCACCGGCGCATGCGCACCAACACCTCAGAATTTCCGACAATAGGGAAACTCAGCCTGAGAGAAGAAAGTAAAGTACCATAGAACCAAAGAAACGGATAAATAACGTTTCGTTGATTCAAGGACCGAACCCCCGATTCATGGGTCCATGTCCACGTGGAAGACATCGAATCGATCGTGTCAATGGACATAATCGATATGTCTCCCACGTTATTGCCCAAGCGGCTGGAAATTAATGTCGTGGGAGATCGGCCCCGACTACGAGATCCTTCGAACGTGGTGGAACGTCCACCCACGCGATTCTCGGGACGTCCTCTCCTCCGAGGCGCCCTCGCCAAATTCCCGAGATTAATCGAGTCACTTAATTTCGCAAGGTTAGGTTGGGTTGGTCTGGCGACAGTTCGGTGCCCTCGGGAACCTCGTTTCTAGCTGCCGCTAGAATCTAGTTGGCTGACCTACGAGCTCTCGCGTTCTATCGAGCGAGCGTGCCACCACGCCGGGTATCCAGCCGCTCCATCGAAAGTTCACATCAATGGCGCTTGCTCCACGCCGAGCGACGTATCGAGCCCGGCGGGGCATTAGAATTTATTAGCCGGCCTTACCGGACTCACCAGCCTCGCCAGGCTCCCCAGCTTTGCCAGCTTTGCCAGCTTTACTACCTTTACCAGCCTGATCAGCTTGACCAGAATCAGCGGAATCGCCAATTTTACGGGCTTTACCAGCTTGATCAGCTTGGCCAGAATCGCCAGCTTTACTAGCTTGATCAGCTTTACCAGTCTGATCAACTTGACCAGCCTCACCAGCTTCGCTAACCTCACCAACCTCTCTAGCTTGACCATCCTCACCAGTTTTACCAGCCTCACCAACTTCAACAGCCTCACCAACTTCAACAGCCTCACCAACCTCACCAGCCTCTCCAGCTTGACCAGCCCCACCAACTTCAACAGCCTCTCTAGCTTGACCATCCTCACCAGCTTGACCATCCTCACCAGCTTGACCAGCCTCAACAACTTCAACAGCCTCACCAACCTCTCTAGCTTGACCAGCCTCACCAGCTTCAATGGCCTCACCAACCACACAAGCCTCTCTAGCTTGACCATCCTTACCAGCTTGACCAGCCTTAACAACTTCAACAGCCTCACTAACCACACAAGCCTCTCTAGCTTGACCATCCTCACCAGCTTGACCAGCCTCATCAACTTCACCAGCCTCACTAACCTCACAAGCCTCTCTAGCTTGACCATCCTCACCAGCTTGACCATCCTCACCAGCTTTAATAGCCTCACCAACCTCACAAGCCTCTCTAACTTGACCATTCTCACCAGCTTGACCACCCTCAACAACTTCAACAGCCTCACTAACCTCACAAACCTCTCTAGCTTGACCATCCTCGCCAGCTTGACCAGTCTCACCAGCTTCAATGGCCTCACCAACCACACAAGCCTCTCTAGCTTGACCATCCTTACCAACTTGACCAGCCTCAACAACTTCAACAGCCTCACTAACCTCACAAACCTCTCTAGCTTGACCATCCTCGCCAGCTTGACCAGCCTCACCAACCTCACCAGCCTACCCAGACCCACCTTTAGAAGGCTGCGAGGCATCGAGATCGACGGATCTAAAGGCACGGTATCGGTTTCCAAGGATCGCCGCCGATAACAGCCTATTTACATGAAACCTACGTACATATCGAGGATCGGCACTCGCGAGTTACGCGCCTTTAAAGAGGGAAACCAGACTGCTGCGGAAAGAGGCGTTCTTCCTCCTGGGGTTGCTGTCTGAATTTTGATGATTGGAGATTCCCCCGTCTTCTCTCGACTCGGAGCAGAATGAATTCTCGGTTTAGAATGAGAACTGCACCTAGCTATGCGAGGAATTCCTTACTTCTATGAGAAATCCCGAGGCATCGTCGATACCCGATAGACCAACCCTGATCTGGGCTGGAAAAGCACGTCCCTATCACGCCGCATAGATCACCGAGGATACCGTGCCCACGTTTCGCATGAAGTCCACGTGCAAATCCCGAGTCCTTGTCGGTGTGAACGAGCCCTCTGCATAACAATAGCTCGAGTCGTGCGTGGATTGGAGGCGGCCCGTTCTAATTTGGAAAAGTTTGTACCCTCGACTTTGAATCCGCTTTGCTCATCTGCATTTTGGCGACTCCACCCTTACGGCTAATTATAGATGCCGAGGGTTTATCATTGGGACTTTAACTGATTTCCAAGTGAATAGTTCCTCTGTGCGAGTCCCAGTCCAAGACCCACTTTGCTCATCTTTATTTTGGCGACTCCACCTTTGCGACTAATTACAGATGCCGAGGGTTCATCATTGGGACTTTAAGTGATTTCCATGTGAATAGTTCCTCCGTGCGAGTCCCACTTTGCTCATCTACATTATAGCGACTCCACCTTTGCGGCTAATTACATATACCGAGGGTTTATCATTGGGACTTTAACTGATTTCCATGTGAATAGTTCCTCCGTGCGAGTCCCAGTCCAAGACCCACTTTGCTCATCTTTATTTTGGCGACTCCACCCTTGCGTCCAATTACGGGTACCGAGTCTTTGTCATCGGTGGCGTCGAAGCCAAGTGCCCGGATGAAAAATTCGAGTCCCGTTGCAGCCTGGAGAGAGATATGGTCGGGATCCATATAGGTGCATCTGGGTGTGCTCCACTTCGCACGTACAGGTTAGGACGGAGGCCGGCTCTCGCCGGCTCTCACTGGCGGGCCCAGGAAGGCGCGGGGCCGAGGAACTTGGAGGAGCCTGGAATATTCCCGCGGATAGCTGCGGAATCTCGATGCACTTTGCTCGACGGTAGACGTACCATTCACACCTCCGCTCTCGTGTAGAGGTTAGGTTACGGTAGGCCGCGCGGCCGATCCGCGACGGGGAGAGCTCACCGCGTAAGAACTGGATCGCATTCCCGGTTCGCGGGGCATAAAACCGTTGAGATAATATTGCCAGATAGGTTATTTATTGATATCGCCGGAGTCGGGCTTAGGCTTGAGATCTCCCTCTCTGCTCCGGCAGCCCAACGGCCTCTTCCAAGGAATCGTATAACCGAGTGCACCTTCGCATCCCAAGAGACGTGCTCTTAAGGCGGACTGAATCAGCGACTCGGAGAAGACACTTTTTTTAAGGGCGTTGGACCGAACTGAGACCAATTTTACTCATCGCTACCTCTCAGTGATTAAGATGCAAGACCAAGACCAAGACCAAGGGTGATTTGCTTAACACTGACTCTTAGTAATGAAGATACAAGGCGAAGACCGATTTTCCTCGTTGCCACCTCTTATTATCTAGATACAAGATCAAGACCAAAACCGATTTTGCTCATCGCTACCTCTCAGCACTCAAGACGTAATACCAAGACCAAGACCGATTTTGCTCATCGCTACCTCTCGGTACTCAAGACGTAATACCAAAAGACCGATTTTGCTCTTCGCTATCTCTCAGTACTCAAGACGTAATACCAAGACCAAGACCGATTTTGCTCTTCGCTATCTCTCAGTACTCAAGACGTAATACCAAGACGAAGACCGATTTTGCTCATCCCTACCTCTCAGTACTCAAGACGTAATACCAAGACCAAGACCGATTTTGCTCTTCGCTATCTCTCAGTACTCAAGACGTAATACCAAGACGAAGACCGATTTTGCTCATCCCTACCTCTCAGTACTCAAGACGTAATACCAAGACCAAGACCAAGACCGATGTTGCTCATCACCAGTTCCCGGTCGCCTTGTCTTGGAAAAACCGCGCGGTGCTTTCCCTCGGCACGATCGCCCGCGGTGTAAGTTTCGCGACGTAGGTGTAAGCAACGTAGGCGCGATATATCTCTTCTAGCATGAAATCGTTCCCGAGAGATCTGAAACGACCCGGGTCGCCGGTGGCGTGCACAAAACGCGCGCGGTGACTTTCCAATTTCTGCCCTCCTCCAGCTCGACCTAAACCCGACTCGTTTCCTCTCTATCCCTCGTCGGCACGGCTCCGGCCATCCGTCCTAACCCGGCATAACTTTCATCCGTCCATCTCTATTTACCGATGCATACCTCCGACTGCACCGGACCCCTCGAGCACTCCCTCAGGGAATAAAAGTACCTCCCTCTCTCTCTCAAAAAAAGAAACGCCACCAAACCACACAAATGTTTTGTTAATTCAAAGAATAATTCTTTGACGCGGATAGTCTGAAAGAAATTGTCGCACATCCGAAGAAACATGGCGTCTAATTTTTCTTCCAGTGCATCCGAGTGAAATTCTTGGAATTAATAAAGTGTTCGATCGCATATTTTTTTTTTCTTTAGACTAGGCAACGATAAGTCGTTTGTTGTCACCGGATAATTCTATCCCTAGGTGGAGTGACTTTCAACCGGGATTTTCGTTAGAAATTTCTTTCAGCGGCCTTTGCTGCTGCATCTGCGCAGTGGGTCTGCGCATTTAAGCCTTCTTTGGAAAGTGTGTCGTGCTTTTCCCTTCGGGCCTGCATCGGGGCCATTAGCCGGCCACGCGTGTCGTAATCGGGGATTTACATGGCCAAGACGCACTTGTCGTTTACACCGGTCGGGTAAGGACGGCGTGGAATCGAGCCGGTATCGGCTCGGCAAGATCGATTGCGAAAGTGGGTCTCTGTCTTTCTCTTTATCACCGAGTGTCGCGTAAAAGGTACGGCTGGACGAGGGTCTCGTTTTTCCTCGAGCAAAACCCCGGCCGGATTAAAAGGCCGCGGTCATTATTGGCGCGCTTTTCTCGCCATTAAGGTGTCTAAACCGGGGGTTCTAAACCGATTGAGCCTAACGAGAGCATATCGAAGATGAAATGTTGACCGGTGTTTACATGGGAGCGATTTTCGATAAGTGGTCATTTTCATATAAAAAAAGTGCTTTAGTTATTTGACATTAGGTTCTATCTAGTCTCTCCATTATACTCGATGGAGAACATCGATTTGCCGCGGTAACTTTTTATATCTATTTTTCCTCGTAACTTTGCGTTAATTTTCCATTAGTTTCATGGTAAGATCAATTCCACCAGGGAATGTTTTCTCCTGGGTGGTCCGTCGACGCGCACCTTGCCGTCCTGGACGAACCGCGGCGTGGCCATATCGAGCACTCTCGGGTTTACATCGGGGTTCACCGTCTGGATAACCGTAGGACGTAGGTTTATCCACCGTGACCCATGCGCGCGCCGATTCGCCGCGGTCCGAGAGGGCGTTGCAAGCGCCCCGGTGTCCATACGCGCAAACACCATCCCCGCACGCGCGGCACGTCCACTCGGCACGTAACGAGGCTCTTGATCGTTAAATCGATTTCCAATCAGCGATCGTAACGCGTAACGCGCCAGATCAACTCTCGATATATCACGAGGGCCCGTCAATTCGACGGAAGTTGGGTGTAGCAGGGCCGATGTCGGCAGATTCGTTTCCCACGGGCCGTTTACCCGCAGCTAAGTCCAGGATGCGACAGCCAAAGAGGGGAGTCGATCTTCGGCATACCTCCACGGTGTATAAATATAAAATAGTAGTCCTTAGACGAAGGAAGAAGTGCCCCTTGGAGATCGTTACCTCAGGGGTGGGCGCCGCCATCTTGGTTCCATATATCCACATATTGGGTCGATGCATATGTAGAGATGTATGTACAAAGCCTAGTATTGATATTTGTCGAACTCTGTCCCCGCCATCTTGGGTCCTTGTGTTCGCGCAAGGAATCTCTCATCCCCTTGGCGTCTTTGTTTATAACATTCTGATCGGTTATTTTCTACATCCACCAGTCCAGGATAATGGCGTCTCTGTTTCGACATCGCGACGCTTGGCGAGATTCTCGACAATCCGCCGGCGTTTCCGCATCACGTACGGCGGCTTTCGAGTGAGTCCGTGGACGAGGTTGCACGCGTGGTGCAGGTGAATGTGTGCACGTACACGCGGCGCGTGTGTGGTATACACATGGCGCAGGCGAATGTGGGCACATACACATACCGTAGGCGAATGTGGGCACACACATAGCGCAGGCGAATGTGTGCACATACACACGGTGCAGACGAATGTGTGCACATACACACGGTGCAGGGGAATGTGTGCACATACACACGGTGCAGACGAATGTGTGCACATACACGTGACGCAGACGAATGTGTGCACATACACGTGATGCAGGCGAATATGTGCACATACACACGGTGCAAGCGAATGTGTTCACATACGCGTAGTGCAGGTGAATGCGTGCGCATACGATCGTTTCTTCACCCTCCGCAACCTGCTCGACCTCCGCGCCCTCTGGCGCCGTGACCGTGTAACCCAGTTTGCAAGGACGTGAGATCAAGTACCGGCCGGCCACGCAGGCCTCGAGAATCGGCCTTTTAAAGCACCCGCGCGGAAAAGGAGACGAGAAGCGACGCGAAACACGGTTTCCGTGAGAAAAAAGGAAATGGACACGGGCCCGAGGGTCGCCATCTTAATGCGGCCGCCCATCTAGGGGATTTCTGGACGCCCGTCCAAGGCTCCTCGCATCAGCGAGCTTAACGTAAAAGTGGGCCCGGAAACCCCGAGCGAGAAGCTTTATTCGCCGAGGCGAACCTACGCGGACCGTGTCGCGGCCTCTTAAGGAGCTCGGACACCTTCTTCGGCCGCCATCTTGGGCCGTTCGCGGAGGAACACGCGCCTGGCCTAAGGAGGCTACTCGAACGAGACGCACGGATAGTTGCGACACCGACCACTCCATATTCGAACCGTACTGAATAACTCCCGGTAGCGGGCTCTTGCGAAAGGCAAACAATCTCGGGTGGCGGAGAAACGGACCGGAGCACAGGTGAAAGAACCAACGAGAGATGGATTAACTGTTTACGGGGCCCGAGGGCCCTTCTCTCGCTAACGCTGGCGAATAACGAACGCGAACTTTAATATCGCCCACTGACGTAAGATCTCGAGATAAAACTCTTATTCTAACGTAATTGCCCTGCCTGGAAGGTTACAATTTCCGAAAGCATGGTGAAGTACCATGTACAATGGTGGACACGAATGCCTCCCCTGCAGATACGGCATCGCCTGTGCAGGTTGGGAGGGCGTTGATGTCTCCCAGTGTACGTACGGTTACACCGAACTGACACGAAAGGATCATTCTATGTATATGAAAATATTGATGAAATTTTTCTCCAAACTCTCGGATAATTAGAAACTTAAGCAAGTTATCCCTCGATTGACACTCTTAGGGAAGTGCGATGGTCGCGGCTATAGTCACGCGATGTAAACCCGCGTTACTTGAAAAGATGGCCGTCTACCTCGAGTTCGCTCACGAGCGCCTTTATACGAGAGACGCGCGTCCTGACACGAACGCAATTTACAAATGATAATGTCGCTCGGCACCGGGAACGACGTCCCCGGTGCACGAGGCTTAATGTAGACGGACACCTGTGCGGCCTGGGGCACCCGGGGCGCCACCAAGCGGCGGACTGCGCCGACGCCGCGCCGGGACTCTAGAGTGCCGCGCCACCCACCCGCCGCGGACTACCTGTCGGCTCACTTTCCGTTTCATTCTCGTAATACCGACCGAGCGAGACCATCGGCCGACGAGCACCGACCACGACTACTTAAATCCGGACGTGGATGTTGATCGCTTCGCCATTAGGTTTGTTCGTTTTGCCTAGACTTTCTACACTTTTACGAAAAGTCTACACTTCGGCGTTCATTTTGACGGAAGTGACGCAGACGTCGCTGTTCATTTTGCGAGGGCATCTACCCCGAGTGTACACTTTCTCCACACTTTCTACCCTCGATCCCGAGCGAGAAGGGTAGTCCGCGCATTTGGCGGCAAATTTGAAAATTGAAAAGACCAACAAACAGGAAAATACAAAATTTATGCCAACGTCTCAACGTAATATAAACAGAAGTAATTATTAATGCATCTTCTTCGTGTATAGAACGATTTAGCGTTTTAGTTTTGCACGTAATGTTCGAAACAATTTTCAATAATTATGTAATACTATGTAGCCGCGGTTGGAATGAACTAAACTATCATTTTTCATCCCATTTATCGTTTACGCGGGGTTTAATTAAACTATTACTCCGACCACGTGCGCCGTCCTGTACCGTCTGTATGACGAGCCAGTGCCACCGACGGCCGTTTCCATGGGCCTATAATGCGGCAAATCCGACGCGTAACAAGGGCCTCTTGCGTCACTGCATCTTCCTGGGTGAACGGACCGACGATTGACCCACCCACCGCAAACGGTCAAGGCTAATGCTAAGCTCGGTTTACAGATCTTCGCCGACAATGTTCCGGCCGCCATGTTTACCGGGGATCCTGTAGGGAAGGATAAGACGAGCCGCAGGATGGGAATTGCTCAAATAATTCCGATTATTCATTTAAGGTGGCATGAAAGTGGCACTTAAGGTGAAGTGAAACACCCTTCAAATCAGTCGATTCGAATACAACACTTTTTTTTTAAGGGTATTGGACCAAACTGTCCGAAACTCTGACACGTCACTCCTGATCATCTAAGAATTGTCCTGACACATTGAAAATTTGGATTTTTTTAAAAAGTTCTTTAACTCAGCCCAGGCCAGAAACAAAATGGCGTCGAGCTCTCATATTTCGATCCATATACAATTATCAAAGGCCCTGATATGAGAATCGAAAGGGTCAGGGTCAGTGGTATGACTTATGTATGACCCTTAATGTATGACCCAGTAGTATGACCCTTAATGTTAATGATAGGAAATTTAAAAATCCTGTCATTAGCGCGGCATCATTCTTTTCAGCCAACCCACGTGCATTTTACGCGATACTAAAGTAACCTTGAACATTGTGGTAGGTTAGGGTACATTTTAGGAGGGGCCGATGAAATCGTGCAAGAGGAGAGGGTGAAATGGAATTGGGGAATGACTGGACCATTCCTCGAGGAGTCTCGATTGAGCCGCAAGTTCAACGGGAATTAAAGTGAAATTGCATGAAAGGCAATTGAAATTCCCTCCACCGGGAGAAGTGACAGCACTTCTCCCGCGATCCCGTGCAACGTGTACAAGGAACTCCACGCCCCGTGCATTCCGCGGCGATAAGTGGAAGCCCGGTAAATTTCCCCTCGGATATCTTGGCCATTTCATTGTGTCTGGATTTCACACGTAGACGGATTGTTAGCTCAGGTACTTTCGCATTCCCGCGAATCGTGCACGCATCGTTTCATGTATTCTTCGCGGTACTCTTTGCGCAACTCGCATATTAAAAAGCTTCGATTATCAGGTCCCTAATTTAATTTCTTTTTTTTTCTCAAGGTGAAGGGTGTAAATCCTGAAGAAATCCTTTAAAAAATTACCAACTTCATTTTCGTGCAAGCCCACCGTATATAGAAAAGTGTACACTCTCAAAAGATCCTCTTAAAAATGCTGGATTTCATTTTCGCGTAAGTTCATCGTATATAGAAAAATGTACATTCTGAAGACATCCTCTTCAAAATGGCCGATTTCATTTCGCGTGAATCCATCACATCTAAAAGCCAAAGTCAGAGTATGCAAGACGTGCAGAACCGTCATCTTTCTTCGCCGCTTCGAAGAACGAGTGCCCGCGAGCGAATATTCCCTTATTGAATATCAAGGAGGACACGAGCCCCGATCGATCGATATGCACTCGGTAATAGCGATGCAATAAATTTAATCGGCGGCAAGAGTCATAACGGGGTACTTTATTTTCGTCTCGAAGGCCGCTAAGCCACCTCCGACTCTGATCGCTTTCGCATGAACCGAGACGAGGCGTATGCCCTTTAAAAAATATCCATAAATATCCACAAATATCTCTAAACTTAAATATACATAATATCAACGTCTATACATTTTCAAAACATCTACGAACCAATTTTTCATCCAAGATTTCAATTTCACGAGTCAGGACCTTCCTTATACCCTTCACATTTATATTGTTGTGAAACACGTCGAGGAACTTGATCGACGTCGACAAAGAAGATTTTTCTAAATGCCTACGTTGCCGACGTTGGTTTTTATATCGACATCTGTGTCGAATTATATTGGGTATCGTACCAAATAGCACACTCCACCTGTCGTTTTCGTACAGTAATTATAAAGAAATCCAAGTAAAACTCCAGAAATCCTCTGGATTCGTGCTTTCTGCGGCCCTAATTGACTGCAGAGGGACCCCCTGCGCCATCTGTGATTTCCAGGTGAATTAAATTTTTACTCCGAGACCTCGTATTCCCGTCGTTTTGGCATACAACACTTTTTTGCCTTTTTTAATTTGGATAAAAACGTTTTAATTCTTAAAAAAAAATTCTTGAAACACCGTCATTTTTGGGTGGGTCAAAGTGGTGTAACCCCTTAATGACAACATCGATCAATGACATATTCCCTGCCCCTGGACAGGATTTCCGCTGCAATTGAGGAAATTTTCGATGCCAAGGCAGGTTTTCGTCTTTCGTCAAAAAGGAGGTTGTAAAGGAGGTAAAGAGTCGCGGGACTATCGGCCGACCTAAGGCATTTGGCGCGGAACTCAGCCGAGGGTCCTGATCCAGATTGTCGGTGTCCCGGTTTATCGGGATAAGTCCAGATGCAATTTACGTCGTGGTGGCAAAGCGTTCCTAATGGTTTTCTCAAAGAGCCGGAGGGAATTGGACATTGCAACCGGAAGAGCCCGATAGTGGAGCGTTCCCATCACGAATGAAATTTCCTCGCTGTCAGCGCCGACCGGTGGGGTCTATTCGACATTCGGGACCAGGAACTCGGAGCAATGAAATCTGTATTACGGGAATGAAAAATGAAAACCCCGGTCCAGCTTTCCTCCTCTCGAGCGTGTCCGAGTCCCTTACGGGCATTGAGTTACTTGGCGAGGGTAAACCCATAGAGTGGAGGCGCGACACGTGAGCGGGCTCGGCCTTTCCACGTTATTTATCTCCGGCTGGTTTATTAACGTCCTTCCAACGGCGGCTTATTAAATAAAGCAATTCTCCCCGGGGGTGACCCCCGACCCCGAGGGAGATCCCCCGGAGATATCGGTTTCGGTTCCACCGTATAACGCACCTCCGCCGCCAGGGAGCATCGGGTGTACAAACAAGGTGTCGAATGTCCACGTGTTGGTGCATTCGAGGAGAATCGTTACATGGATGTACCCCTCACCGGGGAAACTTCAAAGGAGACATCGATGCGCGAATCCAATACGCGTAACGACGCCCGATCGATCGCGATGTCCGGACGGCATTTTCTTCACTTCCTTGTTAACACCTTCGGAACATTTTTCTGCATAATTTTCGCTTCTATTCCCTCGGAACCATAATGGCGAATTTGTAAGTCGAGGGAAAATAAAGATCGGTTCCTCAATTTTTATGTTGATACAACATCGCGGCGACCGATAACGAAGTCTTGGCGTCATTTTCTTCACTTCCTTGTTAACACCTTCGGAACATTTTTCTGCATAATTTTCGCTTCTATTCCCTCGAGACCATAATGGTTAATTTGTAAGTCGAGGGAAAATAAAAATCGGTTCCTCAATTTTTATGTTGATATGACATCGCGGCGACCGATAACGAAGTCTTGGCATAATTATATTCACTTCCTTGTTAACACCTTCGGAACATTTTTCTGCATAATTTTCGCTTCTATTCCCTCGGAACCATAATGGTTAATTTGTAAGTCGAGGGAAAATAAAAATCGGTTTCTCAATTTTTATGTTGATATGACATCGCGGCGACCGATAACGAAGTCTTGGCGTCATTTTCTTCACTTCCTTGTTAACATTTTTCTGCATAATTTTCGCTTCTATTCCCTCGGAACCATAATGGTTAATTTGTAAGTCGAGGGAAAATAAAGATCGATTCCTCAATTTTTATGTTGATACGATATCGCAACGACCGATAACGATGCCCTGCGAATTAGACGCTACTTTGTGCCCTCCCCCGTGTTAACTTAAATTTTGTTTTTTCAATTTTCTACATGGCGACGTCATCGAAATACTTTTCCGCGTAGATACGAGGTGCACCGTATGCGTGCGAGTTTTCTTTCGTTATTAATAGCAATTCGTTAGGAATTTATACCTCCTGGGGGATTTAGCGTTAGGATCTTATTCCGCGAGTCGAGGGTGGATTTATGCCGCTTGTACGACTTTACGCCAGTACTTAATATCTATAAGTACCATCGGCGACATATCAGCGCCACCGCGAGGATATTCAACCCTGAAAGTTATGCGAAGTTTGCAAGTATGAATGCTATTCCAAGATCCTATCGTAACAGCTGATTACATCCATTTGGCCGTGATAACAGATCCGCCGATCAACCACTCGCGTCCAACCACTAAAATCGAAATAAATTCAATAACAAATCCAATTACCATCATCATAATTACATCGTATCCACTGTTTGGCGGAGATTTCGACGCTTCTGAAATTTCGTCTGGACCAAAACTGAGATTTGCAACTTTGTTCAACTCGGGACATCGCAACCTACTTCGTGCCCCTTCGTTTCACAATTTATTCCTAACATTACGATTCCTTTCCATTCGTCGTTAATCTTTATGCGTCGAGGGGCAATTTTCCGCGGATAAAAGGCGACGCCTCGTGCATAAATAAACAATGGCCGCGTAATTCATCGGGCTTGAGAATAAAGTAGTCGGCGCGAAGGACGTTCCTAAAGCGACCTCGCAGGTTAGCTTATGGCATGCCCCTGGCCATAGTGAAGGTAATAAGTCGAGCGGGCAAGTGAATGCAATATCCAAAGTTAGTTCCATTTTGTTTAACGTAGATATCCACCGTGTGAACTGGGCGAGTCGATGTTCGAGCTCGGCCTCTCATTGTTGCGGCCCATATCGGCCGCCTATGCGATCATGCTGCGAGAGAGTGATCAGATTCCATTGTTCGGTCCATTCCACGCCTCTCTCTTTCTCTCTTTCTCTTTCCCTCCCCGGCTTTGATTTAGTGCAATGCGTCAACAATAAACTGCATAAAGCACTGTATCGAGCCGCCAGGGAACGATCTTTCGAGCGTCTTTAAACCGTTCCTGCTGGAAAAGCCATTCTTAGGGGAAATTTACGACTCGGCTGGGAATCCAGAAACCCCAATAAGGATTTCGGAGATTTAGGATGGGTTTCGAATCCACATAGATAAGAGCCAGAGAGGGTGGCAAGGAGTCGAACCTTAAAAAATGTACGTGTAGAAATGCTGAAAAAATTCAATTCAGGATTTCGTCCTGACTATTACAGGTTTTAAGGTGAAGTGAAACCCCTTCAAATCCGTCGATACGAAGACAACACTTTTTTTTAAGGGCATTAGACCAAACTGTCCGAAACTTTGACACATCACTCCTGATCATCTAAGAATTGTCCTGACACATTGAAAATTTGGATTTTTTAAGAAAATTGTTTAACTCAGCCCAGACCAGAACCAAAATGGCGTCGAGCTCTCATATTTCGATCGATATACAATTATCGAAGGCCCTGATATGAGAATCGAAAGGGTCAGGACAATTTTACGACAATTTAGAACACTCTGGTGATCGATAAACTCGCATTTCAACGGGATAAAGGCAAAAAAAGTGTTGTATGCGCTTCTATGCCAAAACGATGGTAATACGAGGTCTCGGAGTGAAGATTTAATTCACCTGGAAATCACAGATGGCGCAGGGGGTCCCTCTGCAGTCAATTAGGGCCCCAGAAAGCACGAATCCAGAGGATTTCTGGAGTTTTACTTGGATTTCTTTATAATTACTGTACGAAAACGACAGGTGGAGTATGCCATTTGGTACAATACCCAACATAATTCGACCCAGCTGTCGATATAAAAACCAACGTCGGCCACGTAGGTATTTAGAAAAATCTTCTTCATCGACGTCGATCAAGTTCCTCGACGTGTTTCACTCCACCTTAACCGGTAGAGTCCCACGCCAAGTACATGCGTTTTACGTGATTCGAGCGCGCGTAATTCGTCGTTGAGGGTCATGTTTCGAGATTTCCTCGTCGACGATCTTTTCTTGGGTGGAGGGGAAGAGATGACAAGAAGGCAGAATGATTTTCAGGGAATTTCCTGTCATCCATCGGTGGAGGCTATATATGGTGCACCTTGGCGGTGACGGCGGTCACCCGATAAAGACGGCGAACCGCCGTCCTTATCTCGGTCACGGCGACTCCGTGAAAGTGAGAGCCGTTGGCCGAGACGCCGTAAACCGACAACGGCTGTTCCGAGGAGAACCAAAAATCGACGACCACTCGGCCGGGGAAGTTCACCCACCAGGAATTTTCTCCGATAGGGAAGGACTCGATTGAGACGCTTCTGCACGCAACGGACGCGAAAGCGCTCGCCGCGCTCTGTGTGACACGCGATACGTGTATACGACGCGGCCTCGATCGCGATCGATCGAATGACGACATTTGAAAGGACACAATGTCCGAGACAAGTGGGAGATCGCTGACGAGGTGCTTGAAGAAGAAGTCGAGCCAAGGATAAATATTCTATGCAGGAGATACGTGCTAAAAATGCCAAAAAACAGACATTAAGGGGAAGTGAAACACGTCGAGGAACTTGGTCGACGTCGATAAAGATGATTCTTCTAAATGCCTACGTTGCCGATGTTGGTTTTTATATAGACAGCTGGGTCGAATTATATTGGGTATTGTACCAAATGGCATACTCCACCTGTCGTTTTCCTACAATAAATATCAAGAAATCGAAGTGAAACTCCAGAAATCCTCTGGATTCGTGCTTTCTGGGGCCTTAATTCACTGCAGAGGGACCCCCTGCGCCATCTGTGATTTCCAGGTCAATTAAATCTTCACTCCGAGACCTCGTATTACCATCGTTTTGGCATAGAAGCGCATACAACACTTTTTTTGCCTTTATCTCGTTGAAATGCGAGTTTATCGATTACCAGAGTGTTCTAAATTCTCGTAAAATTGTCCTGACCCTTTCGATTCTCATATCAGGGCCTTCGATAATAGTATATCGATTGAAATATGAGAGCTCGACGCCATTTTGGTTCTGATCTGGGCTGAGTTAAAAAATTTTCTTAAAAAATCCAAATTTTCAATGTGTCAGGACAATTCTTAGATGATCATGAGTCATGTATCAAGAATAGTATTATTATGAATGTTTAATTTTTCTTAGGGTAGTCGACTATCGGAGGTTAATGAAGAAGAAAATGGCGGACGTCCTTGACGTCTGGGACTCCCGGGGAGGACGAAGGAGTTCCATTAAGTGCCTCGAGGACTCATTTCTGATCTGTCACGTGTAATGACCGGCCGGGGCGTCCTTTTCAAAAGACGAGGTCTGCGTAAAGAGCCCAGCCGCGGCGAATTCCCTTAAGATCCTTCGTCGTGCCTTTCAAAGTACCTTCAAGGAATTTCCGAGTTTCGCGGTGCACAAAGAGACGAGCAAGACCGATCCTCACGTGGTTCCTTCTTTATCGTGGAAATTCGGAAGCGTCCATGCGTGGAAAAAAGGAAGATCTGCCCTTCCATCAAGGGACGACAATGCTGATAAATCTTCCCCCTTCTTGCCGAAATAATTTCATTTCCAATCATTCCAACGGGAAGTTACCAATTTAATTCCCCCAGGGACGTTTTCTTCTCTCAATGTGACACATACTTTGCGGCGGAAAATTTTCTCCCGTTCGATGTAAGGCGTTCACGTCCATCGATATATGTCCAGAATCAGAAAAGGGGGGAATGCCGTCATCGCGTCATTATTCGAGGCACGGGCTCGTCATTTCGCATAGATCATTCGACACATTTGATCCGCGATCACGCATTCGGGGTATCTTTCGAGGAACACATCATTGGCGTTCAAGTAGACACGCTCGATGCCCCGGACGTCTCGTGAATGAATATTTCGAGCCTTTCCCAGAACCCCAAGAATCTGTACTAAGTGTCATGGTGCCGTGGGTATGACTTTTTATTCAGAATTTCTTACACAAAAGAGTACGCAACCAAGATACCGCGAAAGTTGCATCGGAAGGGTCAACAGTTGAAACTTCATATCATGAGCCGTCGTGAAACTTCTCAAACTCTCCAACGTGAATATGGAAGCTATAAAAAAAGGTCCTCACCTCCGTAAAATTTCACTTTTCTTTATACATTTTTGTTTTTTTTTTTCTTCTTTTGCACCTGAAACGCACTTTCAATCGAAAACAGAGCGTGATGTCGTAGGACAATTATTGAACTTAATGTATAATTTTTTCGTCAAGATATGTTTTAATATCTTGACGAAAAGAAATGCTATCTTATGGGGCATTTCACTTCGGTTTATTGCTCGGAATGTTTAAAGTGAAGTGAAACACCCTTCAAATAGGTCGATTTGAATACAACACTTATTTTTAAGGGTATTGAACCAAACTGTTCGAAACTTTGACACGCCACTGCTGATCATCTAAGAATTGTCCTGACAGACTAAAAAATTGGATTTTTTAAGAAAATTTTTTAACTCAGCCCAGACCAGAGCCAAAATGGCGTCGAGCTCTCATATTTCGATCGAAATACAATTATCGAAGGCCCTGATATGAGAATTGAAAGGGTCAGGACAATTTCACGAGAATTTAGAACACTCTGGTAATCGATAAACTCGCATTTCAACGAGATAAAGGCAAAAAAAGTGTTGTATGCGCTTCTATGCCAAAACGATGGTAATACGAGGTCTCGGAGTGAAGATTTAATTCACCTGGAAATCACAGATGGCGCAGGGGGTCCCTCTGCAGTGAATTAGGGCCGCAGAAAGCACGAATCCAGAGGATTTCTGGAGTTTTACTTGGATTTCTTTATAATTGCTGTACGAAGACGACAGGTGGAGTGTGCCATTTGGTACAATACCCAATATAATTCTACCCAGCTGTCGATATAAAAACCAACGTCCGCAACGTAGGCATTTAGAAAAATCTTCTTTATCGACGTCGATCAAGTTCCTCGACGTGTTTCACTCCACCTTAATTTCTCTCCGCGAGGCAAATGTTTAGAGGGTGCAGGTGGGTAGATTCCGAAGTCGTCGGTGTCCTTTATCGTTCCAGGACCTCGCGGAGGCAAGTTCGTGGCCTTTGGGGAGTAAAGCGAGAACGAGAGGTGAGAAAACGATGTGCCGCGCGGCGATATGAGTTATGCGCCCTGCCATACCTATTGGCATTCATGCCGCGTCGTAAATCAGTTCTGGCACCCCGAAGAATGAAATCAGTGGTTGTCAAAATGCATTGTCACGTGCTGCCTCCTCGAGACGTTTGCATTCTCCGCCGGGCGCATTATCCACTTAATAAAAAAGATAAAGAAACCGCTTAACGGCCGGAAACAAACGGTGGATTATTACGGCATGATTAATAACCCCGCGCACTTAGGCTTTCACTTAATCTTGACATTCTAAGGGATGAAATTGACGGTTGTCAATATACCTGCAGACACGATGGGGTTAATCGTTGGAAGGAGTTTCCGAGTTCTTAATATTATCGGGGACTCCTAACTCCTTGATGAAAGTTAAAATTGAGCACCCACTAGTCGCGTCCGAGAGGTCGTTAAGAGAGAGAAAGGAAGAGAGAAAGAGGGGTTTAAAAAAGATATTTCAAGAACGAAGCAGGAAGCAAACGGAGCCGTCGCCCTCCAGGGAAGAAATCCGCATTCCCTCGCGAAACTTGACAAGTTAAACGCGAAATCGCATTTTCTACTTAAAACTGTTGACAGTGTATTGGGGTGATGCATAAGTCATTGCGGATTATTTTTTTTTCAAATATAAAAATGCGCGCGGAAATTAAATGTTTCAACGTAACGTTATATGTGATTTTAAAGAGAAATTTCTGTTCCATAAGACGGTGTTTTAATATTTTTCTTGGATTTAATTTTTATGAATTTTCAGGCAATTAAAGTGGAGGGTCAAGTGGAGAAACATGAGCATTTTCGACCCTTTCTTTTGATCGAGTTTAATATATTTTTTTTTTTTTAACGTATATTCCCGCACAACTTTTCCGCGTTTTAACTGGATTCGATGATTCTCTTTTGTGAGGTTATGTCATGCGGATAACACGTGAATGTCGTAGCCGCGACGACGGGACGAAACGTTCTATGACCGATTAATTGGCCACGTAGAGTAATGGGGATTTTATTTATGGTTATTTATTCCTAGGAGAAATGCAGATATTTAAGACTAGCGCGATCTGGTGGTGCATCGCGGAAGAGATTAATTGCCGCGATTAATAGTAATTAACGGGTTTGCGTGGCGAGTATGAGTCGGTGTCGTTCTGGTTCAGGGAATTTCCTTCGGCACGCAGGTTCCCGCGACACTTGGATGCATCCACGTGCAGTACGTGCACGTAAGTGCACCAGGCAAGTGTAACGAGACTCTTCTTGCACCGAGTCCCATTAAGGCGACGCGAAACGCGCCGCAGGGTTAGCGAGAACCCGCAATTCGGCGAAACTTAACCTCAAAGCCCTTTATTTGCCGACCGAAGGATTCCAGAGGATCCTTCTCCGTATTAAACTTCTAAATAACTCTCTTCATTGCCCGAAATTTCAACGGAAAAACCTAACGGTCCGTGTTAACCTAAATTAGCCTAAATTATTATTACCAGCAGGGTCCATAAACGGATTGAAAAAAGTGTTGTTAACGTTAGACAGGGTCTCCATCGTGAACTTGCGGATACGCACAAAGGATAAAGTTTTTCCCGGGATTTACGAGGACACCGCTTAAAAGGAGCGAGCGAGTCATTTCGCCCGCTAATTCAGAGCAGGGAAAAAGTGCAGCAATCGAGATCAGATCCCGGAAACCAGATCGCGAAGTCTTGAGTCGTTGGACCGTGGAAACCGAACCGGCTTCTGCAGAGTGGACAACTCATTCCCTCGTAATTCGCACCTTGGCCACACGGGGGCGGTAACAGCCCCCTGGGCAAACTAAACTTTGCTCCAAATGCCTGCACCGAGGAAAAAAGTCTTGGCATACGTTACCACTACGGTTGTCCGCAGTGATAACGTACATCGCGCCTCTATTAATATCTTAAAACTGTCGAAACGAAGAAATCCGGGATTTTTGCTACCCTAATGGACCGCGGCGCCATCTGTGACGTTTAGCTGCAACTAAATCTCTCGACGCGATGAGCCATCCCTCTCATGACATTTTTCCAAACGGGACCTAGAAACCGACAGTCGCGGAAATCAAGTCTGGAAATGGTAATTATGTAAAGTACCGAGAGTCACTAGCGCCATCCTCTGCAACCTGTTTATATGCGCGCGCATCTCGAGCTTTTCCGTGACGGAAAACCGGGTGAGGAACATCTAGGAACTGTATTAACACTAGGTTTACGGGACCCGTCAATTTGACGGAATTCAAACTTCGAAAAGAAATACCGAAAAAACCATAGCATTAATTTTAACCATTTTTGTATCGTAAATTAATTATTTTATCCAAAGAATTTCTACACACAATTATTTTTTCCTAAGCCTTCTAATTATTAAAATCTGTATGTAGTATACCTATCTCTACGAAACCCGTCAAATTGACGGACTAGCTAATTTCATAAACAATCCATATATATTTGCTTCGTTGCAGAGAGTGTAAGGCGAAGATGAGAGTGAAAGTTTGCATTGAAAGTGGAGAAATAGAAGGATCTTCGAACAGTGAAGAGGAAAACTTCTTGAAAGGGTGTCGTAGCAAGAAAAGGATGCGCATTCTTTCTAGTTCTGACTCCGAGGATGAGAGGACGAGCATTCCAATAATTTCCGTGATAATTTTTAAAAAAGGACTTTTCACTTATTAATCATTCATTTAAACGTAAAGCCTAGTGTTGTTTAATACAGACTTAATTTGAATAAATCGATTTTTTAAAGAAAATGCGTGTTTTCGTTTACCCGTCAATTTGACGGATGCTCGTAGAAACAGGTATATAAAAAACGCCCGTAAACCTAGTGTTAACGAAGTCGAGCGACACTTTTGCCCTATAATGTCATGGCGGGCAAAAACGGCGTTCTAATCTCATAAATGTCATCGCGATGAAAACAGTACTAGGACTACCCGTCCTAACCTCAAACGCGACATGATGGAGCATCATTGGCGGGTTTCCCCGCAATGATATCCATCACGATCAGTCGCAAGTTGGCCAGGCTCGTAGCCGGGATTATTGATTCGCCGGCAGAATCGCCTAACGAGGGGAATTATCGAAAATCTCTATTATCGTATCCGAGGATTTCCCACGTCCCCGCCATCGGCCATGACTCATGCCCGGCGAGGCGCCACGGCGCGGAAGACCCGGCAATTACGCAGCCCCAACAGAATTCGCGAGTATTTCACGTTAGATAGGTAATGCCCGTCGATATAAATAACCAATGCCCATTATTGCAGAGAGGAAGCGTCTCGTAGGATACCGATTCGTCTCGTTCGCCGGCGAACGCATCATTTCTCATTAAGCTAATCCCAGCCTCCACTCGGCGTTTCTAAGTCGTATAACGCGTTCTCCTAGGCTTTACTGCGCAGTATTTTTCCTAGTTAATCCGAAACTATCACAAACTAGATGCAAGCATTGACTAATTCGAGGACGCGGAAGAGCCAGCGAGGTGAGACGCGCAGGTTCCAAAAAACCCGCGAGTTCCACTTTCCCTAAATGCGCGCTCCGGCTTTGTCAGGAGTGGCAAGCAATTTCAAAGTTTCGAATTTCCCGCCGCGCGGCACTACCGAAAAAATTCGCGTCTTCGACAGTTTTTGCTCGCCATGACATTATAGGGTAAAAATGTCGCTCGACATCGTTAAGTAAATCATTAAATTACATTTCGCAGGTTTTAGAACATTGTCGGAGTCGAAGGGGACCTTTTACCGGTTGTTTGTTCCTCGCGTGCCGACACAAGGTCGCCAAATTCCCACGCGTCGGAGACGCACGGACGGGTAAATTTCTAGGTTAGGATTCACCTACGATCAGTACCCTATCGGACCGATTAGATCATTAGAGATCGTTAGCGCAGGTCCGCGTGGTCGTCATTCATGACATGCCGCCATTACCGCGGCAAATTACGTAACCTATTGATTATGCAACGATCGATCATTATTACCGCATCGACGAGTCGAGATGCACCGACGCGGCACTCGCGGTAATTTCCTAGCCGCGTGTCAAAACTTCCGAACTTACCGAAAGTAGAAGGGAAAGTGAGATTTGGTCACAAGAAAACGTATCGTTAGAAACATCCATAAAACATTTCTCCACCCTGGGTGCACCGAATAATTCGAAACATTAAGGCGACGTGAAAGTGGCGTCGAAGAGGTTTCGTTAATAAAACTTTTCTCCCACCTCGATTTACCGGATAGTTTGAAACTTTACAACGTGAATAGGGAGACTATAAGGAAGGTCCTGAAACTCATGAAATTTAAATTCTTTTCAAATTTGTTTATTGGTGTTTTAAAAATATTTAATAAAAAATGAAATTTCCCGAGTTTCAGGACCTACCTTAGGGTCTCCATATTCACGTTTTAAAGTATGAAACGATTAGAGACACTCAGTTCGTAGAAAAGTTTTATGAACGATATGCACCATTCTGCACTATTTCGCCCCCGTTCTACGTCACTTTGGCACGTCGTCGACGTCACCGACGTCCGTTGTCGTCACCGAGAAAGATCCGCCGATAGGTTCGGGGCTGTTCTGCGGCGCAAAGAGGGCAAATAGAGGCCGAAAGAAAACCGCGACCTGATAACATCGCCGCCATTGTTTCGTTCGTTAAATCAATGCCCGGCGCTTGAGCCTCGACGGGATACCAAAGATAAAGGGCGGACTTTAATGCCTTTTTATTTCCCGGGGGCCGCCGAGCACGACGGCCGTCATAGAACTCGAAGTTTGACCAGGAACTTGGTTTAAAGGGATGCGAAAGTGGCGAGAAAGTTTGACCAGGAACTCGGATTAAAGGGATTCGAAAGTGGTGAGAAAGTTTGACCAGGAACTCGGTTTAACACTAGGTTTACGGGCGTTTTTTATATACCTGTTTCTACGAGCACCCGTCAAATTGACGGGTAAACGAAAACCCGCATTTTCTTTAAAAAATCGATTTATTCAAATTAAGTCTGAATTAGACAACACTAGGCTTTACGTTTAAATGAATTATTAATAAGTAAAAAGTCCTTTTTTAAAAATTATCACGGAAATGATTGGAATGCTCGTCCTCTCATCCTCGGAGTCAGAACTAGAAAGAATGCGCATCCTTTTCTTGCTACGACACCCTTTCAAGAAGTTTTCCTCTTCACTATCCGAACATCCTTCTATCTCCCCACTTTCAGTGCAAACTTTCACTCTCATCTTCGCCTTACACTCTCTGCAACGAAGCAAATATATGTGGATTGTTTATGAAATTAACTAGTCCGTCAATTTGACGGGTTTCGTAGAGATAGGTATACTACATACAGATTTTAATAATTAGAAGGCCTAGGAAAAAATAATTGTGTATACAAATTCTTTGGATGAAATGATTAATTTACGATACAAAAATGGTTGAAATTAATGCTATGGTTTTTTCGGTATTTCTTTTCGAAGTTTGAATTCCGTCAAATTGACGGGACAGTTTCATAACGCCTTAACCCATATATTCGACGATATTCAGAAAATGGTCTACGAAGTAAATCTTCTCCGGAGGAGCCGTGCAGAAAAGAAAGCTAACAAAGGTAATTAATGGCGCACTTTTCCACGAGTCGCGGCAGAATTAAGAGAGCCGAGGGAGAAGAGAGTTGTCGCATCATTAGCGGTGCACGAACAGTTACGTAATGGACAAGTACTCGTTCCACATTCGCACATGCGTGGAAATCAGAGCTTAATATCCGGCACGTAGGAAAAGGAGCACGCGATACACGATCGGGCGTGAAACTCCGTCCGAGCAGGAAAAGCGAAATCCACTTTCGGCGTAATCTGCAAAGTGAAATCCCATAACGTTTCTATACTACGACCTAAGCTCAGCAGAAATGTTTAACATTGACGTATATTAAATGCGGTATTATACGTAGAAAATACGTATATCAAATGACGTATTATACGTCGCAATGTATATGTAGAAAATATGTATATTAAATGTATATGACGTATATTAAATGCGGTATTATACGTAGAAAATACGTATATCAAATGACGTATTATACGTCGCAATGTATATGTAGAAAATATGTATATTAAATGTATATTACACCTATACATCCCTGGTCGATAGAGCACAGAAACACGGAAAACGTCGCGTGTCGACCACAGTGTCAGCTCGCCAGGAATTACCATATCCCGTCGAGATCCTTCAAGGAGCAAAACGAGCTCCGTTGGAAACCAGCGAACGTGTCGATGATATCAACAGATACGCAACAGCGTTTCCGATCGGCAAGAAGCAAACCAATCGGCGAAGAAGTGCTCTTAATGCCTCGTGACCACTTCTCTACTCTCTGTCGCAGCCAAGCTGCGATTTATTACAGTTATCACTGCCACAGGAGCAGCAACGGGACGACATTAATGACCCTCACGTAAAAACACGCAGAGACCCGATATAAACCCTGGAATTAACGTACCACGCACGTAAAACTAGAGTAAACATACTATAATATATAAAAAAGTTCATCCCCCACGTTAACCACACATTTACAAGAAACGTTGATTTTACGCCTTAAGTCACCGACGCGTTTATCCTTTCTCGAGAAGAAACGTGTACTTAAACGCAATATCAACGTGTAATAAACGATTGAAAATGAACCTCTTGAAAACTCCCACGAAAGGGCATCATTTCGGGACAGCTGACGACGTCAAAGTGGCTCGTACACTGGGAGACTTCAATACCCTCCCGTCCTGCACAGGCGATGCCGTATCTGCAGGGGAGGCGTTCATGTCCGCCATTGTACCGAATCGCTTGAAACTTCCTAACGTGAATATAGGGTTGATGAATTTTATGAATTTTATGAACTTTTCTCCAAACTGGATCTACACTGGGAGACATCAATGCCCTCCCATCCTGCACAGGCGATGTCGCATCTGTAGGGGAGGCATTCATGTCCGCCATTGTACCGAATCGCTTGAAACTTCCCAACGTGAATACAGGGTTGATGAATTTTATGAATTTTATGAACTTTTCTCCAAACTGGATCTACACTGGGAGACATCAATGCCCTCCCATCCTGCAAAGGCGATGCCGTATCTGCAGGGGAGGCGTTCATGCCCGCCATTGTACCGAGGATCTAAAGGACATTCTGAAGGCCTTCGATTCCTGAAAATCTCCCTGGAAGCGATGTAGGATGATCTCAAACATTTTAATACGTTGTACCAATCTGATTTATACATTTTTTTTTTATTCGTCTCGCTGACATTACTTTTCGGACAAACCCTGCAGATATCCCACGGGTGGGAGACGTCAGAAATTTTAGACACTGTGTTTATTGGGGGTGCCTAGTGACCCTTCTAGGGTGAATTTCTCCCGCCAAGGAAAAAGGGGACGACAGGCGAGTAGAAGAGCCTCGTCGACGGTACCTATCGATGCGTAACACCGTTCTCGATCAGCGGGGAGAAAGCCGAACGGCGAAGAAGGATCTCGAGGCCGCGGCATTGTCGGGTCTTTCAAGAGGAATGCGAACGGAGCAAGGTCGTCGAGGAGCGATTCCAAAGCAAATAATCATACTTTCGGTCATTATAATACAATATACCAGCCAGGCCCGCGGCCTGCAACGGCGTAATTAGGCCCGCCCGTTGTGGGCCCGATGTAAATGGCCAAGAGTGGTCCGAGCAAGGTCGCTGGATGCACGTCGCCATTGAAAACCCACCCCTAAGCAGAGCAGGAGAACGAAGCCAATCTCAAACGTGAAAAAAACGTCACTCCACGAAACGCACGTGTATCGTACCGGTCCAAGAAAGAAGGGAACTTTGATCCTTAAGATCACGATCGATGGAGTTGCTTTACAAACTAACCACGGAAAATAAGCCGTTTAAAACTCCCTCTTCAAGTACGGACCCTCGTGAAATGTAAGCTTTGCTCATAGGTATTTTTATTTAATTTCTATGAAAATTCAAATTTCATGGACCTTCCATATAGCCTCCATATTCACAGTGTAGTTTTTGTATGCGCTTGTATGCCAAAACGATGGGAATACGAGGTCTCGGAGTGAAAATTTAATTGACCTCGAAATCACAGATGGCGCAGGGGGTTCCTCTGAGGTTTCATATAGTATCACCCTTTCGTGTCACCTTAAGTGCACTAATTCACGATATCGAAATTCTCCGTCGTTGCCAACCTGTATATACGATCGTGCCCAAACTCGATTAATCGGCGATCGGATAAACCGAGGTGGGTATCGCTCGATTCCTCTCGCTTCCTCGAGCACTCGCGGAATAATCGCGCCTAGGGCCTGGAATGGCGTGCACGTTCATATGCGCGGTTAGGCGCAGTCAGGCGCGTCAAGGCTCGCGCATGCGCAGGCCCGACTAAACGAACACCACGACTCGAGGGCGTACCATTAACATTGCGTTATTACGCGTCCTTCCACGTTCCGCGCGCAAGTGCGCATCGATCTTCTCTATCGCGTCCTGCGCACAATCCTCTCGTACTGGTGGCACAATTTTGCCGAAGAAAAAGGAAAAAGGAAAAAAAAAGAGAGAGAGAGGTGTGATTAAGGCGACGCGAAAGTGGCGAAGAAAGGTCTCGTTGATGAAACTTCTCTCTGAACTGGGTGTGCCTATTTGTTTGAAATTTTACCACATGAATAAGGAGACCCTGAGGTAGGTCCTGAAACTCGCGAATTTCATTTATTATTAAAATTGTTGAAAAATAGGTATAAACAAATTATCTTAAAATTGAAATTTCATGGGTTTCAGGACTTTTCTTATTGCCTGCATATTTACATTGTCAAGGGTGAAACGATTCGGTAGAAACAGTTCGGATAAAAGTTCCACAAGCGCCACTTTCACGTCGCCTTAAGGTGGGGGAATAGTAATCGCTGAATTAAAAAATGAGCTACCTGGCCCATAGGGTTCATATTCACATTGTCAAGTGTGAGACGATTCGGTAGAAACAGTTCGGATAAGAGTTCCACAAACGCCACTTTCGCATCGCCTTAAGGTGGGGGAATAGTAATCGCGGAATTAAAAAATGAGCTACTTGGCCCGTAGGATCGCAGGTTATCACGCGATTTGTGCGGTCGATGATTGTCTTATTACCCGGTTTCGGGCCCAGAGACGCATGTCGGGTATTAAGACGCAGTTTGGTCGTAAAGCGGCCCTCGTTCTCGAGGATAGATTACAGTAGTCTAGGCGCCTGCAGGTTCCTCGCAACGGGACGGACAGATGCGTGACACGCCTGACTCCCGTTGGAGGCAGGCTCTCCTCTCTCTCTAGATTATGCAACTCCCCTCGCGTCCGCGGCCATATGGTGGCGGCACCTTTGCATCTCGCGAGCCATGCGCGGAATAGGGCCGAGCACGCCCCTCTAGGTTCTATCGGGCTCCGCGCGTAGTTTGCGTATTTATCCGCCAGGCGCGCGCGATTCGATCCTCGCCGGCGATATGGTCGACTTATGGCATTGAACTGCGAGCGAGCCGGAGGAAACGGCCGACGGGAATTAAGAGTAGAGTTCGGAAATTCTTGCCGATGTAAAATTCGAGACGGTAACCGTGCAACGTAAGTTACGGGGAATATCGAGAATTCGTGAGGTTAATTTCTTTTTCTTTATAATTTAGGGCTCTTCGTTAAAGTGGCGTCTCTTTTGGATGCACTTCAAAGTAGAAAGCAATGGATACTGTTAGGAAATAGAGGAAATTTAGAGAAGTGTCTCGTGAATCAGGTGATATGCGGATGCCACTTTCGTGCCGCCTTAAGATTTAAAATTCATGGGTCTCAAAGATGAGATTTAAAATTCATCGATCTCACGCGATGAAATGTCAAATGATTTGGTTTATCTTGTTCGGAGGAAAGTTTCATTAATGAGATGATATTCAGATGGCACTTTCGTGCCGCCTTAAGATTTAAAATTCATGGGTCTCAAAAATAAGATTTAAAATTCATGGATCTCAAAAATATGATTTCAAATTCATGGGTCTCAAAAATAAGATTTAAAATTCATCGATCTCACGCGATGAAATATCAAACGATTCGGTTTATCTTGTTCGGAGGAAAGTTTCATTAATGAGATGATATTCAGATGCCACTTTCATGCCGCCTTAAGATTTAAAATTCATGGGTCTCAAAGATGAGATTTAAAATTCATCGATCTCACGCGATGAAATGTCAAATGATTTGGTTTATCTTGTTCGGAGGAAAGTTTCATTAATGAGATGATATTCAGATGGCACTTTCGTGCCGCCTTAAAGGAGAATTGCATAAAGAAAATTGTTGAACTACGTGCAGTCCGATCGGGATGATAGGGCTTAGGTTTAACCGCGTTGCTCGGGCAGGCGTGGTCAATTAAACTAGGCATTCTCAGGTAAGGGCGATGCTGTACTGCAGAAATGTATTTTCCCCACTTTTACGTGAATATTATAATTGCCAACCCGGAGGCTGGGCCGTTACCAACGGACTCGTCTTCCTCCTTAGGAGGATCAAATGGATTGGATCCATTTCGTTTCCCTAGATAACGTACGATTTCCGCTGGAAAATGAGGAGCCGGGGTTCGCTTGGATCGCGACTTTGACCCAAAGTAGATGGAGGTATCGAACGCAATTGAAGAGTACTTTCGAAATTCCCTTTTCGAGGTTTGCAGTAATCATTACCCTGGATTTCCACGCCGAGTCAATTCCGATACTAGTAACCACTTGCACCGAGAAAAAGCCCTATAAGGAGCGTACGAGAAGCATTTACGGAACAAAAAGAAATCAACTTGACCCGTCTTAGAAGTCCCCTCGGCCGTAATCTTAGAAAATATGAAGCTGCCGGAGAACGTCGAATGGCCTCAATACCGGCCGGACGGAGAGTGGTCATTACAGTCATTACTTTCGATTTTGCCAGCGGTATTCCCTCTCGACCGTCCTCGATTTCCGCGGTCGATGACGGTAAAAAGACTTTGACTTTTAGAGAAATTTCGTAACGGCAGGAAAATCTAGATCGAGTGGCGAAATTAAGAAGTTGGGTACTTGGGTCATGCCCGCCATCTTTTTTCTCATCGTATCGCCTCGTAAAGAGCGACGATCGAATTGTTCTCTCGGTGATCCGAATCGGATTCATTTTTCTTTTTTTCATTCACTAAGTGCAGGAAAATAAAGTGAGGATTTTCGGGGAAGCCCGAGAATGGGTTGCACGATTACGTATCTTATCGTTACCGAGGCGCTTACGAGCGATATACCCAGGGTGTACACGAAGGAGATACATCGCCGACGATGATCCCCCGATGACGCTGCGCTTCTCCCTGTGGTCTTGCACAGAGGGAGTACGGTGTGACGACCTGCAAATCGACGTTCCAGCATGGGCAACAAAGGGTTAGCGTTTGGTCCTTTGTCTACGATCTCCGGGAACGGCGCGGCTGGAGTCACTTTATGGAGCGCTAGCCGTGCCCCCCCGTTAATCGATCGTATTTAATAACACTAGATAGCCATCGTAATATCGTGCGGAGAAGCGCCGTCGACTCGAAGGCAAAGAGTCTCGTAGAAGTCCCGAGTGCGCGTCATTCCCGGGACGTTGGCCGCATCTACCCTTCCGACGTATGGGCGAGATTCCCGAGCCCGAGCAGGCGATAGTCGACTAAATGTCTCCGCGTTACCGCCAACGCGATAGATCCAGTTTTTTTCAAGTTTAACGAGAGGGTTAAACGGTGCCCGCCGTTGCTGGCTAAATTATCCTTTCTTAGCGATGTTGTGCAGGTGTCAGAATTGGGAATGGCCGCATCGACCCTTTGGTTCACTCCTACCGACGTATGGGCGAGATTCCCGAGCCCGAGCAGGCGATAATGAGCCAAATGCATCAAGAGCAACGTGCTGGAGGGAGATATCTCGGGCTCGGAATTAGGAACCTTCCTTGTAGGTCGTGTCGAGCATCTCGAAATTTCTACTCGAGAGGTCGACCCTTCCTAAAGGGAGGGAAATTCGAGGCCTTGGAAGGTGGACGCCCTCGCAAGGAGGAATTCCCCGAGTTACGAAAGCCTTTGCAGACCTCGATCCACCGGCGCGTGCACTCTCGGATAGCCTAATGACGTAAAAAGTCCGTGCAAAGTCACCGGCGGTGATTATCGCATACCGCCGAGTTTTGCGGAGGCTCTTTCCTATCACGCCGGCGACTGGGCCGGTAATCGATAAGCGATCGCTCGGATATATCGGCTCTCGATCGACGCCCCGCCGGCCCCGATCGATAAGGGTTCCCCCTTTTATTTCAAAATAGACGAGACTCGAACATCCGGAAAATTTCCCCGCGATTGTGCAACCCCGTCGTAGCAATAAACGGTGACACACCCCTCCGTCGTGCAGGAAGAAAAAAGTGTCACTGAACGCAGTAAAACGCATCAAGAAGAAGAGAAAAAGAAGAGGTAGCTCGATTCAAAGAAATCTGTATTGCGACGACAAAATCCTACGACAAATACCTCCGAGGTGACATTAGATATAATGAACGAAATTCATTTAAGGTGAAGTGAAACCCCATTCAAATCAGTCAATTCAAATACAACACTCTTTTTTAAGGGTGTTAGACCAAACTTTCCGAAACTTTGACACATCACTCCTGATCACCTAAGACTTGTCCTGACACATTGAAAATTTGGATTTTTCAAAAAAATTATTTAACTCAGCCAGGACCAGAAACAAAATGGCGTCGAGCTCTGATATTTTGATCAATATACTATTATCGAAGGCTCTGATATGAGAAACGAAAGGGTCAGGACAATTTTACGACAATTTAGAACACTCTGGTAATCGATAAATTCGCATTTGAACGGGATGAAGGCAAAAAAAGTGTTGTATGCGCTTCTATGCCAAAACTATGGGAATACGAGGTCTCGGAGTGAAGATTTAATTGACCTGGAAATCACAGATGGCGCAGGGGGTCCCTCTGCAGTGAATTAGGACCCCAGAAATCACGAATCCAGAGGATTTCTGGAGTTTTACTTGGATTTCTTTATAATTACTGTACGAAAACGACAGGTGGAGTATGCCATTTGGTACAATATCCAATATAATTCGACCCAGCTGTCGATATAAAAACCAACGTCGGCAACGTAGGCATTTAGAAAAGTCTTCTTTGTCGACGTCAATCATGTTCTTCGGCGTGTTTCACTTCACCTTAAATGACACAACGGTCACTTTTGGTGATAGAGGACGAGGACCATTTTGCGACGTGACCGAGCCTTATCGTAGACGCGAAGAATTCTTTGTTAAGCTCATTTCCTCGATACGCTTCGCAAGTCGTGATAGAGGACAAGGATCACATTCGAATGATACTATCAACGATATCAACTCTACGACGCGTTCTCCCGGAAATCCGCCAAAGGGCAGTCACTTTGCGATGGACTTTATCACTCGCAGGATTCTTTCCCACGTTCCGTGGCAGTAATTCGATAAGGGCCACTTTCCCCTCGCGACATGCCTCGACATGGTCAACATACATGAATTTTCCGGGGGCGTTAAAGGCAGGCAGGGTCCGCGAGATCATTACAAAATACCAATACCGAGGACGAGCGTCGGTCAGATAGGGCTCGCCGGTGGAAAAACGAGTGACAGGCGTTGTTAATTGGCAGCCTCTAGATGGCAATTAAGATTAATAACAAGCCAGCAATCGCCGGCCCGGCGGACGTTATGCGGTGGATACAACCTACGTACAACGAGTACATGCCCCGTGTACACAGGGCATACACGGGGCATGCCGATACGCCGAGTCCGCGGCCTCGGATGCCAGGACAGGGGGACCTTAACCGATAATCATATCGTAGAAGCCAAAGCCGCTGGACGGAAGGCGGCGCACTTTTTTAACGTATTCCGAATACCAGAGACCAAGGCATGCGCGCAGGTGTACACGTTACTCGGATTGGACGGATATCGAGTCGGTCAGCTCGCAGGAAAAGTATTTAGGCACGCGGTGCTCGACAGGGTATTCCCGCCTGTAGGACCCTATTATCGCCTAATCTCTACTTGGTAAGGATGTCTTGGATTTTCGTATGTCGCGCGAAATCGCTCCCAGAGGGTGTCTCTCGATTTACGGGATTGTACCGAGAGATCCTTGAGGAAGGAGCAACGTTTTACCCCCAAAAAGGCTATCTCTATGAATGGAGTTGAATTAATTGTAGCGTAAAACCGAAAAATGTCAGGTGATATTAAAGGGTCATATGAGACTTTCATTAGCAAGGGTTCATACAATTTTAATAATACCGCGATCGTTGACTAAAATGTATATACGGTAGTGGTCTTAGATACTGATAAAATGTCTGCATTTTGTGTCCTTGATATTTCAATCGATCAAGGGGTGTCGTACTATATGAATTTTACTAATCCCAGCGATCGATCAAGAAGTATCGTTCAACAGGAATTTTACTAATCCCAGCGATCGTTGACTAAACTGTATATACGGCCGTGGTTTTAGATGCCGCTTAAATATCTGCATTTAGAGTCCTTGATATTTCAATCGATCAAGGAGTATCATTCAACAGGAATTTTACTAATCCCAGCGTTCGTTGACTAAACCGTATATACAGCCGTGGTTTTAGGTACTGCTAAAATATCTGCATTTTGAGTCCTTGATATTTAAATCGATCAAGGAGTATCGTACTACAGGAATTTTACTAATCCCAGCGATCGTTGACTAAACTGTATATACGGCCGTGGTTTTAGATGCCGCTTAAATATCTGCATTTAGAGTCCTTGATATTTCAATCGATCAAGGAGTATCGTTCAACAGGAATTTTACTAATCCCAGCGTTCGTTGACTAAACCGTATATATAGCCGTGGTTTTAGGTACTGCTAAAATATCTGCATTTTGAGTCCTTGATATTTAAATCGATCAAGGAGTATCGTACTACAGGAATTTTACTAATCCCAGCGATCGTTGACTAAACTGTATATACGGCCGTGGTTTTAGATGCCGCTTAAATATCTGCATTTAGAGTCGGTCGCATATGGGAAATCCGAGCTCCTTGGAGTCGAATTTCCCTCGTTTTATGGGGAACACTTGATGGCGAGACCATGAGGTCCCCGACCGGGAATCGAGATGAGGTCGTCGTCGAGGAAATTGGGGTAAGGTCGCGACGGCGACCTCAGCGACTCCCGAGATCGTCCTCCGGGGTTCCCGATATGGTCCGACCTGCCCCACTTGCATCCGAAGTTATCCTTCGACTCCCACCGTACATGGAAACGATGCCAATCGCTCTTTGTAACGTCGGTTTATAAAACGGAGGGGAGACGAAGGCAGCTCTCCTTGTGGACAAATTGGGACTGGTGAAGTCCGAGAAAAAGCCCCATCGAGGTGGCACCTAATTTGGGAACTCCGCCGCCACCTTGAAGATCCGCTTCCCACCCGGTGTAAACTTGGTTCAGTAATTTAAACCCCGGCTTCCTAACATATATCATTACGTGGGTTTAGNGGTAATTTTTTTTTTCACCAGGAGTCATTTTCTCCAGGAGCCTCCCCATGGCCTTCCTCGACCTCAATCTCGATCTCCCCGAGGAAGGATTCCGCGATTTAGAAAATGCACACTAACCTGACATTATTTACCATTTTTAATTTTTTTTTTTTCACATTTCATTATCCGCCTCTGTGGTACTCCACGAAGGAGGAGGAGCCATGTCGGGAAATGTCTCGAAACCATTCCGCTATTAAAACCCGAGATCACGCGGTGGAAACACTTGTCATTCTAACACCGTGGCGTCGCCGAAAGGATTTAAGACCCGTGCTAAGCGGCGGACATGACGCGCGTATGAAGCAATTATGCGCTTCCGGGAATCCTGGCCGCAATTGTCTACGGTGCCGTAACTCGTCCCCCATAAACGCTTATACATGTACTTGGCGCGAAACTCTACCCAATTTCTCGATATTCCCGCATATTCAAAATATCCACAATTTTACGGTATTCGCGTTTATACATGTATATTCATATTCAAAATATCGACAATTTTACGGCATATTTAAAATATCCACAATTTTACTTTGTTCGCGTTTATAAACGCTCAAGCATATGTACTTGGCGCGAAACTCATCCTTTACATATGTTTCAATTCTTGACCAAAATCCGGGGCATATCATCAGATATCAAGCCTGCACTGAGGAAAAAGATAATTTCATTGATTAGGAGACAAATATACATATATCGTTGCCCGAGTGATACATAATTGGAAGAAATTAGATATTATATATATATAACTATTAGAAACTTTGACACATCACTCCTGATCATCTAAGAATTGTCCTGACACATTGAAAATTTGGATTTTTCAAAACAATTTTTTAACAGCCCAGACCAGAGCCAAAATGACGTCGAGCTCTCATATTTCGAACAATATACAGTTATCGAAGGCTCTGGTATGAGAATCGAAAGGGTCAGGACAATTTTACGACAATTTAGAACACTCTGGTAATCGATAAACTCGCACTTGAACGGGATAAAGGCAAAAAAAGTGTTGTATTAGAACCACGAATACAGAGGATTTCTGGAGTTTTACTTGGATTTCTTTATA